>NC_084507.1:8531622-8719122 GCF_024500385.1 Phyllopteryx taeniolatus | reverse complement strand
GTCGTCAATGAAGTAACTGTTATTTTGTGTTTAAACAGCTAATTTGTTTTCTGTTTGCGACTACAATACCTTTTAATTAATTTGTTTTAAATGCCAATCAATCCTGATGTGGTACAATTTGTGTTAGTAAGGTTTCTTAACAACTTGACTTGAGAAGTTCAGAGGAGCAACACAGTGAGGACCATAACAGGGCTGTCAAACATACAGCAGGTGGTTCAAAACTGGCCCACTAGGAGGTTCAATCTGGCCTGCAGGATGAATTTGAAAGAGATAAATTGCTGTAGCACCCCTGCAGTTATTTGATATGTTAAGAGTAATATCATTTCCGACTGTCTGTGAAGCTGTAAACGTGTATAGGCTGGTGTAAATTTGTATTGGCTGAGTTCTGACTTGTGTTTAGATGAGAAAGTCTAGGGCGTGGCCGTGAAGAAAGAAAGAAAGAAAGAAAGAAAGAAACATAGGGCTGAGCGGACATTGTTGTCTTGTCAATAATAATAACCATACCAAACCATCGGTGCATTCCACTATTTGCCTATTACTGAGCTGTAGTCTCATTTTCACTATTCCCTTTTCTACTCATTCCGGGTAGGATCAAGTTGGCATTGTACTGTATATTCTGCAATACATTATCTGTACTCTAATCAGTTTTACAAGAAGAAAACATGCTATTTAACTGCAAACTATGCACACGCGTCTATAAATTTTGGGCTTTATTCACCAAGATATTCATCAAATGATTTTGAGCTGAGAGCTGCCCCTTCAGTGGATAGTGTTTGGGGGGAGCAGTTAAAACACATTTGTTTTGGCACTCTAGTAAGACTAGATTGTTTCTATTTGTTTTGATTTGTATTTATTTTGATTTTATCTGTTTGATTTATGTTTTTCCTTATATTAACAGTGACGTAAAATGTTTTGTTTCTGTATTTTATATGTGAATCACTTTGTGAGTCTTCTCTGTGAAAAGTGCTAAGTAAAAACAATTTAATTAATTACCAACAGTTTGAATGAACACGGTTTGTTCTTAAATGTTACTTACAAACACTGTAAAAGACTGGCATCTATCGGCAGTCAACATATTGTCTTTTGAAATGCTAACAAGGTTCAGGAAAAAAACAGTAAATGTGTTTTTTTTTGTTGTTGTTTTTTTTTTTTTTTACAGTTGTATGACATTAATTTAAAAAAAATCTATGGTTATTTAAAACTATTATGTTTATCATTTGTCCAAGTCTTACATTACTTTTACATGGCAGTGAAATGTTATGTTCGTTTCTTAGGTACAAAATAAAAAACGCACATATTGATGAATGAAGACCATTTTGGGGATTTTCGTTTTCAGGACAGATGTTGTATATCCTTACCATATTTGTTGAGGTTTGGCTTTGGCTAACGCTGCCATACACAACATACACCCAGTGGTGGAAATGTGGTGTAGTCACGCAACCCTAATTGTGGGTGCTATAAATGACTGCGCCCAATGTGTCTTACATAATCGCTGCCACTGCTTTGCCATTGTTGGGGACTAAAAGATGACCACAGCATCAGTTTGATTTTGCCAAAAATCAACAGTACATTTTTCTGAATTACTTCAACATTCTTCTAAATTTGAATGAGGATGTAGGAATTTCCCTGCTGCTGGAAGTCTCTTTTACAATATGATTAGTATTTATAGCATACATTGAAACTATATCCAAACTTCAAGTGCAATATGACGTTTCACCTTTCTGGAGTGCTTGGCTTTATACAGCAGGGTGTCAAACTCATTTTTGTCGCGTGCCGCATCGTAGTTGTCGCGTGCCACATCGTAGTTATAGTTTCCCTCAGAGGGCCATTATGACAGTGAACCCATTAAAAGGGATACTGGTAACAAAAAAACAAAGAAATACTTGCAATATCTCATCATCAAGTGGAGACAATTTTCAATTTTGGTATTTTATCACGGCGGCACGGTGGCCGACTGGTTAGAGCGTCAGCATCACAGTTCTGAGGACCCGGGTTCAATCCCCGGCCCCGCCTGTGTGGAGTTTGCATGTTCTCCCCGTGCCTGCATGGGTTTTCTCCGGGCACTCCGGTTTCCTCCCACATCCCCAAAACATGCATTAATTGGAGACTCTAAATTGCCCGTAGGCATGACTGTGAGCACGAATGGTTGTTTGTTTCTGTGCCCTGCGATTGGCTGGCAACCAGTTCAGGGTGTACCCCGCCTCCTGCCCGATGACAGCTGGGATAGGCTCCAGAACGCCCGCGACCCTAGTGAGGAGAAGCGGCTCAGAAAATGGATGGATGGATGATATTTTATCACGAAACATTAATGATGTACATAATTTGATGACGGTCCACATAAAATGATGTGGCGGGTCGGATCTTGCCCCCGGGCCTTGAATTTGACACCCATGTTATACAGCCTCAGAAGCGCGTAAGTGGAAAAGCACTAAAGTCGATGGAAGAATCCGCAGTTGCACACTTTTTTTTTCCTCTTACTTGAATGAGAGAATATGGAGCGTACTTTAAATCGGTGTGTTGTATACAGATATACAAAACAGAAGAATCTCAGATGCTACGCTGCAGGGACGCTCCTGGAACAGAAGTAACTCCACTTTCTCTCAATGTACAGTTCTATGCACAAGAGAACAATGGCAAGAATTAAGGAGCATGTGAAGGCAACTGCAGCCCATTTCACATGCAGAGTTGAATTGTTTGCTTACTTTAAACAAGTATGTAACGTGACTCTCAAACTGTCTGTTATCCTTGAGGGCCCAAGGCTCCCAAAATGGAGAGCTGAAAAAAAAATGTATGTTCTTTTCTAAATACATGACAAATGATCAAATTCCAACACTGAAACCATTGCAGTACACAGCAATGACAATTAAACTCTGATGTGCTACAACTGATATCTAATGTCTCACTAAAATCAACGAATAGGGCTCTATTTACAGCAGCACGGCGGCCGACGTCTGTGCTGGTGTGGGTGTGTTCACAGCAGACTTCAGTCCTGTGCAGTCGTTGGTGTGGATATAGATCAATGAGGTCCGCAGACATATTTAAGTCATCAGTGGTTTTCACCAGCTCATTCTCATTTAACAAGGGTACCTACGAACGTTCAACTCTCCAGTCACACACGGATCACTTGCGTCCTCTTCCACATATAGAGATGTCTCCATACGAGACTATTTGCGCCACGTTTATAGGGAATGAAAGGAACCGCTTCGATTGGACAGCGTTGAAGTCGACTGTGACGACGCCCACACCGGCACAGACGTCCCATTTTTAAATGTGTTGGGGGTACGCCGGGCCACGACATGACCAAAACCGGGTCTAGCCCGCCTCTTTGCAGAGTTATACCAAGCGCAGCGCTGGATTTCCGTTAGTCAGAAAAATAGAGCTCGAAGTGTGTCTGTCTGACTGCTTGTTTCTGCCAGCTCTCTGTCGAGAGGCACACAACACCATCAGCCCTCAATTTATTGTTTACACAGGCTAGTGGGCGTGATTGGCACATGCCAACATTTTCAGCGGCCAATGGGGATATGATTATTCAGCCTTGAGTGGCTAAGCAAATGCCCAGAAAAGTCAATCTAAGCAATTCTGTGGATCTCCATTATACTCAAAATGACTAACATAGTTTTTGTTGTGTGACTTTCATATATCACCTCATTTCCTCTTACTTTTCTGTGTGAGTTCTCTTCGTGGACAATCTCAGAGACTCTGGAGATCTGCTGTAGAGGACTCTTGGAACTCTTCTCTGCTACAACTATTGTCTTATTTAATAATTAAAAAATTAAAAAAACGCTTCATCATTTATTTTTGTAGGACACCCTAACCTCTGAGAATGGAGTTGCTTATCCAATAAGGCTGTTCAAATCCAATTTTTTAAAAACAAAACCTGCAAGTCAGGATCTTCTGTTCTGGTTTGCACAGCTGTCTTTTCACATTGCTTTGTGCTGCTAAAACCATTGTCACTGTCCTCAATTGTTCAGTGCATATTGTCTGATTATTCGACATATTGTTTCAGCAATCTGTTCCACTGTATGTCTAATTGTATAAGTGTCCAATTTATAATCTAGTGTGATTGATATCTCTGCAGAGGACATTGGAGGGAACAGCAGAGATAGAATGATAATACAAAGAGAAAGAAAGACCCGACTGCTTTTTGTCAGGGGCCCTGCCTGACTCTAATCGACGGTACTCAATTATCCACTCATTAGTCGGCAAATGGGAGAGGCCATCGGAAGTGGTGTTAATAGAAAGCAGCCGTTCTCTTTGTCTTTTTTGCAGTCTGTTACTTTTCAGATATGCAGTGGTGTGCATGTCCATGTCCAATTTCTTACCTTTCTACTTACCTTGTCAGGCAGCTGGATTCCGAAGAATAAGGGCATTTAAATCGTATCAAGCTTCAAACTTCAAACTAGTTTAAGCCTTAACCAAAGAGTTGTCAAAAATATTAGTTTCAGAAGAGAACATGCACTAACTGTTTTAGCAGAAATGGCTGCACAAACATCAATGAAGAGTTTTTATTTTTTATTTTTTATTAATTGATAAGGGTGTTTTCACAGTACAAAGTTCGGAATGACTTCTACAAGAGACACTGTTCAGGCTAATGCTATGAACTTGACTTTTCTACTTGTTATTTCATGCCACAAAGACTTGCCTGTCCTTTTCTTAACAGCTTCTATTGGCTCCTCTCCTGATGAATTTCTGGTAAACAATCCATCTGATGAGTCAAGTTATGATACATAGCAAACTTGCAGTGAATTGCAGGATTCGTGGGGGAGATAAGGGGTCTTAGCCAAGTCCTCATTGATTAATAAGTGCGCCTGGATAGTTTTGTTTTAGACATCAGTTGTTATTTAGTAAAAATGGCTGTATTAGTATGTCACATAAAAGCTTTCTGGCTGTGGAAAATGTGTGGAATGTAGTCCTCTTGTCATATTGCTGTTTCAGCATCAGTCTAAAGTCAGTTGTGATGCTAACGCCTTCATGAATTATTGTCAGTTCTCAGTCTCGCATACTCACCATCTTTTGGCTCTGCTGTCCTTCCTTCCACCCCCTCGGCTCAATCAAAATACACCTTTGCACCATTCGGAAAGGCATACTCAGCAAGGTGCGTGTGTGTATATGTGAGTATGTAAGCATGTGTTTGTGCTAATGAAAATGACAAATCCACTCAAGCAACCCCGCTCACTCCGAACTAGAGCTGACAAACAAATTAAATATGCATGCCTTGCAATTTGTTTGATATTCTCCTCCTGCAGATGCATTTCCACTTAAAGACTCTACGGTGCAGACAAAGTAATATGTACACACCTGCTGGCCACAACATTGGGTACACTTGCACAATAAATGTCTCATAAATCCTGTCTTTACAAAAATAAAGCTGTTATTTGAGTCTGCTAGAGAGTCGTTACCGTAATTTATCGCTATTATTATTGTTTTTATAATTTTGCAGTGGGGTAGAACTGTACTGCATCATAATAGGATGTTTTTAATGTAAGATAACCAAATATTAGTCGTGTATTCTTTTAACACAATATCGCATTATTAATTATACAGATTACTACTAGATTATATTATTACAGTATATTCTCATTAAATTAAAATAATATACTAAAATATAACAAATGTACCTGATAAGTGCATAATTATTTTTATACATTTTAATAAAATCACTTCTCTGATGGCCACATTAATATTCATCCAGCCATCCATTCTCAAAACCGCTTATCATGTTCAGTGTCGCGGGGTGCTGGAGCCTATCCCAGCTGACTTCGAGCAAAAGGCGGACTATACCCTGAACTGGTCGCCAGTCAGTCGCAGGGCAGGCCACATTAATATTGTTTGGGATAGCTTTAATTTTTGTTTTGCATTCATATACTTTTCCCGTTATTGCGGT
Organism: Phyllopteryx taeniolatus; assembly: GCF_024500385.1. Classification (NCBI taxonomy): domain Eukaryota; kingdom Metazoa; phylum Chordata; class Actinopteri; order Syngnathiformes; family Syngnathidae; genus Phyllopteryx; species Phyllopteryx taeniolatus. Next base: position 8,713,238 of record NC_084507.1, on the reverse strand, counting down.
TATTTCTGGCTCTCGGTAACAACATAGATAATGAATAACTTCTCCAAATCTGAAGACTGATGCTTGACCTCACAGCAGATCATTACAATAACAGGATGGGATAAAACACAATACAATTTAACTGAATTGAACTGAATAGTCTTTATTGCTAATGTTTAAAATGTCTGTGTATATGTTGCGTGTCTTTGTGTACTTGCGTCTGTGTGTATGCTGTTACTTTGAATACAAAAGTGTTCACATAATTGATAAGTATGATAATGACACAATATGGCGCTGGGCTTATGTGCGTATTTGTTTGCACACTTGGGTATAGGACGGCTCTATGAGCTGGCTGTTCAGCGGCCAAGGACGCCCATCATCTTGGCACTGACAGTTGACCACTGACAGCACCTTGTTCCACGGCAGAAAGACAGTGAGACACACAGACATGCTGACAGCATATGGTGCAAGACAGGAGACCTGTGGGCCCATGTGCATGGAAGAAAAACAGTTATTCATCCATCTCTGTTATGTTCTTTGACTCTCACTCGCTACTGTCTCTATCCTCCCTCGTTGGCATATGCTATGTTTGGTTGGCTGTGTTCCACATGCCACTCTGATGCCCTCGGCACCGCTCGGGCTCCATGCCACCTGTGCCACTCTTCTCTCTCTCTGCAGCCCCCTGCTCACAGTAGATGAACTAATGGCAAGTTACAAAACATATATAAATTTATTACAATAAACATTAAGAAACAAAACACTCAAATACACTTGCACGAAGACACTTCACACTCAAACATGGTTCTACAATTGAGGCATGTACAGTCGTGTTCAAAAACATTGGCACCCCGGAGCGTGACTATGAAAAGACATTATGCATTTTTTTCTTGACTGTCTGACATGAAAAAAATAAATTGTTCTGAGGGGAAACAAGGAGGCTGGAATGGATTAATGGCTTTTCCATTCATTTCAATGGGGAAATATGATTTAAGATAAGAGTATTTTGAGTTAAGAGCATCGACATGGAACAAATTTAACTCGTATCTCAAGGCACCATTTTATATGACTTTGGTGCAGAAGGCTGTGAAAGACACAGTATGTCTTTTGATGTTGGGCAGCATGTCCTTTGTTGAAAAGAAAAAAAAGAAAAATAAATAAATATATATATATATATATATATATATATATATATATATAAACATGTATGTTTTACTGATTGAAATAGTAGTATTTTCTTGCATTCTGAATGAATAATTACTGAGGTGGTTTTAAAACCACCAGCCTCAACTTGTTGTCATCTAGACCTTAGAGCATAGCATATAATGCAGTGATTCCCAACCACTGTGCCACTGCACATTAGGTGTGATAACACAGGGTTACAAAACAATGTTTGTTTTTCAACTGATTTAGGACAATTTTGCATTGCTGAATCTGAAAATGACATGTTTCTCTTATCCAGGTCAGGTTTTTATCCCAAGTTGTTAACAGTTTATTAATTAAATGTTACAAACCTTTCTGACTGTAAACTGAATAGTAGAAAATGATTAAAGTAATTACCTGACACTTGAATGTTACATCATTATTGTTCAAAATTCCTGAATTCCTGAATTTTGAATAATGCATGAACCTCCATTTATTGGAACCTCTAAAGCAAACATGCCTGTACATGTAAATAAAAACATTAGGCCATAGTTCAAAAAGTTGATCTGATTGAGCAAAACCAATGTTGTATATGATATTTTGATTCAGCACATCAAAATTGTCCTAAATCAGCTAAAATATTTTAGACAAAACATGTGTTGTTGACAGTATAATTTATCTATCTACACCAGTGACATATAGTGAGAGACACAATTAAATGCCCTTCCACTAGATGGCAGAAGCTGCCATTTACGCGTGTATCCACCTATTGCCATTCACACAACACAATAGCTTTTTGTTCAACTAAACAGGACCAGATTTAACACAAAGAGAATCTGTGAGTTAATTGCAACCAGATCATCATTATTTCAGTAAATATACTTTTTGTGACATTTTTTGTTTGGTGCTTGCCTTGAGATTTCTACAAAATAAGGAAAATATATGCCTTGGCTAAGCAAAGGTTGGAAAACACTCAATAAGGTATGCACACACAGCATCACACTGTCATGTGTGCACAAAGTTGTAAACTGCATTGTGAGACTGTTTGCATTTTTCATCTGATACCATCTAAACTAAGGCTGGTTTTGAATAATGATTCATACTACTCAGTTCAATTGTCAGAAAGTGTATAAGATTAAAAGCTATTTGTGTGTGCGCGAGGGAGAGACAGAAGAGGCAGAAACGAAGAGCTGCAGGTTGCATACAAACTGGGCAGCTAAGCAGAAAGGCGAACAAAAAGACTGTTATCTGGTCTGTCAAAAGAGCACATTGACATGTGCGCAGTGTAACTCCAGGCTACACTTTCATTCAATCACTGTGTTGTGAACTAAACTCTAGCAGGCCACGCGCAGCATCACACAGAAGCCATGTATTCAGTCTTCTGTGGAAACCCCATTAATCGACCGAGCTCCAAATAACCGTACGCTATATAAGTGAATGACAACCGTGATTGTCGAAGCCACCATTTTGTCATCATCTGTCAAACTCTAAGCAATAAGTGTTCCATGCAGGTGAACCCAAGCTAATCCACAAATTCTCAGAACAACTATACCACAGCTGACCATATGCACAGTTGCGCGCACACACAAACACACACATTTGGATGAGTCAGTTAGCTTGGTGGGATGGAGCACACCTGACCCTGCTCCAACACTAGAGTTTACCTATTTAGGCGCTTGCATACACACGCACACATCTCCATCACATATTCAGCCACAATCTGACAATGAGCTACAGTTAGTCTACCACACCTGACCCACACACACTCAGGTGCCCCGGTGAAAGTCTCGGTTGGCCAAAGGAATCTGTGGAGAGTTAATTGGATCAGCTGTTAGTTGGGGAGGCCAAATGTTTGATGGGCATGAGCCAGAATAGACTGACTAGAGGCAGAATAATAAATGAGGTATGCTGAGTGAAAAACAACTCAATAAGATACAGTCAGCAGACATCTGACAACATATGGTGCAAGACAGGGTACACCTGCACAATCTATTGACATCCAATGCAGTTCAGGCCTTACAGAGATCTGATTGACACACTCATAGCAAGGAGTTATTTGAAAATGTTATTTTTTTTATTTAATTTTTTTTAATACCTTCATGTTTGCATATATAGTTTATGCCAAGACTGGTAAAATCTATCAATCTGAGAGCGAGAGAGAGAGAGAGTTTGAATATTTTTGTCCATCCATCCATGGTGCTCAATAGAACAATCCATACTTATATATTACATACGATATGAATACATAAAACAGTGAGCATTATTATCTTAGTATAGGCATATTTATTGTTGGTAGAACTCCTGTGGTGGATGTCATCTGACGTGCTGGCATACGTAATGTATCCTGTGTGCTGTAGGCACTGAGGATCTTGACAGCTGTTTCAGATGAATTAAAAACCCCAAGAATTACTATGTCAGATTGAATCAACTCATAACATGGATCTACTGTAAAATTGTATTTAAAAAAAGACAGATAGATAGATAGATAGATAGATAGATAGATAGATAGATAGATAGAGTCGTTACACGAGAGTAAACAGTTATGGACTGCAGTGATAAAAGGTTTAAAGGTGCACATGTAATCATGCAGGGCAATGATTTATTAATTTTGCTAAAACCCATCTTGGCTCCTTCACTTCAGCTACAAGGCATGGCTGGGCCCCTGTATCCAATGAAATCACCTTGTCTCTGCAGTGGAGATTTATCAGCCAGTTAGACAAGTGCACATGAAAAACGTTGGATCAAGGATTGATATTGAAAGATTAAATAATAAACTCTATTTATGGATGTGTTCATCGGAATGAATGTATGCCCTTTGGGCCAAGGAGGTAAACAATAAAAGGTCATTAGAAAAGAACCATATTGATAATCGAAATTTATGGATCAGTAAAAAGTCCTCTTTTGCTTTTGTTCAGTTTTTTTATGCTCAAAATTCCACAATTTGTTCAACAGGAAAGCGCTGCATTTCTCAAAGTGACAGCATCAGGCCCATGAAGCAGCTGGCAGATAACTGGGGCAGCTTCTAAGACAGTTAGTCTTTATGGCTCAAAGTTATCAAACTGAACTGCGAATAACTTGGAATATGATATTAGTGTGTTATTTTCCAAATTACAATGAATATATCAACATAGTGATTATGTTATAATTGACATGTTGGAAGACCATTTAAGAAGAAGAATGGAAAATGTACTTGTTTGAATTTTAATATGCATGCATCAATCAGACTAGGTGGAAATATTTTTTTAAGGTTGTCCTCACTTGGTTCATCAAAACAAAGTAAGGAGGTAATGATATTCAGCTACATTATAACAATGTGCTGAGTCTTTGCTCTTTATCCATTAAAAAAAAGAAGTGGCAGTATGTAGCAGAACAGCCAAATGTTCAAAGCACCAAGTAATGAAACATGTTTTCATTGGTGGTTTTAATTAATTAGTGGTTTTAGTTATGCGATACTGCCAGAACATAGAGCACAACAATGAGATTCATATTTCATTAGCAAATGCCCACTGGCACATATTTGGATGCTGGAAATCAACAACATATATTGATACTATACTGCGGCAGATAATGAAACAATTAATTATTCTAAATAACCAGTGGGGGTTTCTGGTATGTGCAACATGTGCGACCACAGTGCTGCATTTATGAGGGGACGGCAATGCAAGCCCCCCCAAAAAATGTTGTGTGAATTGGCTCTATTGGCATCGTGGCATCTAAATCATTGGCATGTTTGCATGGGGATTTTTGTGCCCCCTGTGGAGGCATTATAAGGCCTCTTCAAGGATTTTCCTAATAAACGTTCAAGTGAGGGGTTGTCGATGACCAGGATGTTTGACGTCTTTGTCGTTCTTGCTTTGCCAAGTGACTAATTAATAACACATCCACTGTCATTGACAGCTTTAGAAGTCAAATATCCATGTTAACTGGGAGGGTTGGGAGTGAATGAGTTTTAAAAACATAAGCTAACCAGCGAAGGGGTCTCTTTGTTGCTTCACAATCGACAATTGCAAGTTGCGATGTTCTCTGCTTTTTTCGGTTCAAATGTATTGACAACGACATCAAAGTAAGAGTAAGTATACTTTGAACAATGTCGGGAGGTGGTGGAAGGGGTGCAGAGCATGGATGGGGGCACCAAAGGGGGGTTTTGCACAAGCTAGGAGTGCCACCCTATATAACCCTTATGAATAACTGTTATTTCCAGCAATTAGTCTCCTTCTACTCCACAGGTTGCAAGTGAAGGAATGACATTAAGGCATACTGTGCATGTGCTCATTACACACAGACATGTCATGACACTCACATTCGTTCCTCATAGCTCATGCTCCCACATACCATAACAGCATACTGGCTGAGACAAAGTATTTTACAAAATGCGATACAATGACATACATTGCACAAATACTGTACACTATTTTCATCACAGTAATGAGTCTGTCACTCAACGGAAAGTAGCCCTACTTTCGACAACATTCAGTTGACAGACATGTCGGTTCTCAGCCTACTCACCATAACTCGACCATGACTAAGTGCTTCTCGAGCTTCTATAGTCGCAGAGTTAGCAGCACGTCAATTTTGAAACCCTCAATTCACTTTAGACTCTTTTGCACAGAGATCCTGCAAAATTGTCGCATGAGAGCCGTAACAGAAAATCCGGCAATAAGCCGCCTTTGCTTTTGATACAAAACTCAGGGAAGGCATGATTTTACCGCTACGCTGTCTGTTTTTACAGAGCGAGTCAACACCATGGAATCAGACATTTCATTTTTAATGCATAAGTATGTACGACATTAAACGTTTATACAGTGATGGCCCTAAACAAGACAATAATAAAAAAACATTAATAAAAAAACTTAATGATTCCTGCTGATTTACTTTGCTATTTCCTTCTTTAGGAGTAGCGGTCTAATTATGGCCAAATAATATTTATTCTGTCTATTAAACTGGCTCTTCTTCTTTTCCTTTGGGCTTGTCCCTTTAGGGGTCGCCACAGCATGTCATCCTTTTCCATGTAAGCCTATCTCCTGCATCCTCCTGTCGAACACCAACTGCCCTCATGTCTTCCCTCACGACATCCATCAACCTCCTCTTTGGTCTTCCTCTAGCTCTCTTGCCTGGCAGCTCCATCCTCATCATCCTTCTACCAATATACTCACTATTTCTCCTCTGGACGTGTCCAAACCATCGACGTCTGTGCTCTCTCTAACTTTGTTTCCAAATCATCTAACCTTGGCTGTCCCTCTGATGAGCTCATTTCTGATCCTATCCAACCTGGTCACTCCAAGAGAGAACCTTAACATCTTCATTTCTGCCAGCTCTGCTTCCTGTTGTCTCTTCAGTGCCACTGTCTCTAATCTGTACATCATGGCTGGCCTCACCACTGTGTGATAAACTTTGCCCATCATCCTAGCAGAGACTCTTCTGTCACATAACACACCTGACACCTTCCTCCACCCGTTCCAACCTGCTTGGACCCGTTTCTTCACTTCCTGACCACACTCACCATTGCTCTGGACGGTTGACCCCAAGTAATTAAAGTCCTCCACCCCTGCCATCTCTATTAAACTGGCTCTACTTAACTAAAAAAAAAACACCAAAAAGGTCTGGAGTTACTCACTTAACATACCCGCACGCTGAAAGACAGCTACTGACGGTGCAGGAATTTGGTGGCACTTAATTAGGAACAACTAGTCACAGTCTCTCTGTGAAGAAGAACATATGTTGACTGACTGGATAGAACCACAGTTGATTATAAAATCCCCTTTTATATTTTAATATAATATAGTTATATCATATTTTAATACTATACTGTATATGACTATTCACGTTAGTGGAAATGTGATTGATGTCAGCGTGTATGAATAGAAATCAGGATTTTATGACTATGACTAATACATGCATGCATCCATCCATCCATTAGTGTACAATCATGTATTTGATGATGATTTTGTTGTTTTGGATGTTGTGGGGAGTTTAGCCGGACTCAGCTGAACAGCGTGTGTGGGCATCTTTGTAGCCACAAAGCTGCGTTTTCACATCCTTGCCAAATCTGATGTAGTTTTGAGTGTTGGGCCAGCCTGCTGCCAAGCTGCTACTAAAGCTTCTTGCATTGGAGAGTTGCCTGTCTGAAAGGTTGACATCCAAATGAGCGTCACGCGACAACCAATGTTGAAGTGGCATGCTGCCATGTGTGACGGCGAGTGCTGGAGTCAAGATTCCCCCTATGGCCACACGTGCCATCTCATCAAAAATAATAAGATGGCTGTTTTTTTGTAAGACCGCATAGTTGTCAATCTAAATACTAGCCTATAGCAAAGCAGAATACATGGTTCCTCTTCAACCTTGGCCTCAATGTCACTAATAGCAGCTTCATATTCCTCCAGCCATCAGCACAACCACCCCCACCATTCGTGTGTTTGAGCTTCTCAGCAGGGGGCTGCACTTCCAGAGATATGCGAGGGTGGTGTGTGTGTGCGCGTGTTTATGTGGTGGCCTATGTGTTGAGTGTGTGCATGTGTGTGTGTATGTTTGTGTGTTTAGCCTTTCGGCTACTCCCAGGATGTGTTAATGTGATAATTGACTATTCCGGATTCTGCCTGCAACTATGTCACCATGCACACAGACACTTAACACCACATGCATCCTTACAGCTAACTTGGCTCAGAATAGCTTTCGTGTCTGTGTGGGGTTTTTTTTTTTTTTTTTTTTTTTGCCTGAGCTGTACTGACTCATTGGTCATGGCCCACATAGAAATTGTTTTGTTTTCCTTTTTCGAGTTTTGGGGATGTAATATTGTCTCGATGGTGCCTCAGTAAACGTGAAATATGAATTAAAATTGTCCACGCATTCCATACTTTTATACGAAGTCAATGTTAGAGAGCCACTCTATGGAGGTCTAAATAGCCAAAACAAGGGACCTTTAAATGTATATTGGATCAATTTATATACATTGCTTGTATGGTTTCTGCTTTTTTGCATACATGAAATGAACGTGCAGCAAGTGATGTTGGAACATATTTTTTTTCCTGTTGTCATTCTTTTCAATTGTTATACTATTCTTTACAAGCTAGCATTTTTAAAGGTCCCATGCCATCAAAATATTTTTTTTCATTCTACTGTTTTACAAATTACATAGGGCAAAATGATTTTGTGACGTGCTTGAAGTTTCACATCCATCTATGCTGTTGGTCAATTCAAAGCAAAAGGCAATAAACGGCATACAGTAAGGCTTACAAAACAACCGGATTAGATTTCTGTTTGTTTGTGACATAGATAGATAGATAATATTTCAAGTACCCGCTCGCTTTGTAATTAGTACCCACCCACTCAACTCAGCTGGATGGCAGCACGCCATTTCCGGGTTTTAAGCGAGCGAGGCCGCTTACAGCGTGTTGTCGTCGGTGCGCTCCACTTGGCTGCCACAAGCCACAAGATACTGTGATATCGCCAAGGCCCAATCAGAGAAAGGCTGTTTTCCATATTTAAATTAAGAATAACAGCGATCCAATCAGCGCAAAGATCATTTATATTTGAATATTAATGAGGAAACCAGCCACGTCATTTACCAGGCATAAAAGACCAACTAGAATAGCTTGTAAAAGGGCATTCTAGGCATTTCCAAGCCAAATGATCTTGCAAACACGATAAAAGGACGTCAAAGAGTATGAAAAAAAAGATGACATGGGACCTTTAAAGTCCTATTATTTACGAAGACAATTTGGACAATTCCATACTTCTAAAGGCTTCTTTATACTCGCGCGGACAGCGACCGCGCTGACGTCACTGCGGCTGTCCCACGCGTAGTTTGCCTTTATACTCGAGCGCAACCCAAACGCTCACAGTTTTGAAAATGTACTGCAGTTCACCTCCAAGTCGGGGGTGTCGCTAAGGCTGCTATTGGCTAGGACACCACAGGGTGGAGTTTCCTCTGCATTTTTGGGCACATTTCCGGTAGCTGTTTTTACTTTCCTTTCAGTAACAAGGAACAAAGCAACAACAATGGCGACCGTGGAACAGTGTCTGCTAGAACAAATGGACATAGATGACCAGATGATACGTTTAATTATGCTGCAAAATCGATCGAGAAGGCGACCAAGGGGCACGTCGAGTACGTCATCACAGCATGTGACTAAAAGGGACCAATCACGAGAGATGATTGCCCCGCGCGGGGCAATTTGTCGGTCACGTGATGCAATGCGGGCGTTGTCGGCCGCGCGACTGCGTGAGTATAACGAGGCCTTAACTTTGTGTAAATAATTTGGGGGAGGCCCCAGTATATGCAAATTAAGGTTTGGTATGGAAGAACTTGAATGGTCCACACAGAGCTACATTCTTTGAGATGGACCAGTCCTTCTCATCCAATACTGTACCAGTAATGACACCATTTTCATCCACTGTAACTGCTGAAAATTAGGACATTTCTGGAAATTGAATTGATCCATTCCAGAAACACTTTGAACTGTCATTCAAGTCATAAGTTCGAGCAAGGTACAATGAAACAATGACTCGTGTACTCACCATTAGCTCTGACCTTGATTGACGTATGGGCTCGGGAGGTCAATTTTATGCAGCACTTATCGTTCTCCATATCTGTTTAATTTGGAATTTAATTTATATTTGTCAATAACAGAGACACACAAACCGCTTTCCTTTATTTCAGTGAGTTCTTTTTCTGGGGTTAGAGGAATATCTACAACATTCTGGTTAAATGCAGAGTTGTACAACTCTAGGGACAGCCTTAGAATTTCCAAAATACAAAGTAATTGTGTAAACATACAACTTACCTTACCTGCCTTACCACTAGTGATGAAATGGTATGAAAATGTCATATCATGATTACCATGAACAGTAGTGATAACTATTCATAGTTATCACTATTACAATATTGCAAAAAAATATATTCTTTGTTTTAAATTACAGATACTAGCATTACAACAAGTGTTTATTTTAAATGCAAAAATAAGACTCAAGATGAAAACACATGTCACAATAATGATTTTCAAGCACGGTGAGAACATATCAATAACACCTCCCTTCATCATGTTATTGCTGATGTTATCACTGTGTAGTTGCATTAAATGAGTTCAAGTTGCTTCAGAGCAGGGCGGCTACAGAGACTCTAAGATATGCTAAATATAGTATTGAGTATGACTGCAATAAAAAAAAAAAAGCGATAATACTAACCTTTTGAAATGTTATCACGGTTTATCAGAAAACCGTAAACCGTTTCATCCAGACTTACCAGACACACACAGCGAACTGAAGTAATGAATCCCCCATTTGAGTAGCACCAGTAGTAGTCTGGCTCTGATTCACCACAGCAAGACACTGAAGAATTGAAGTGTTGAGAAGCCAGAAGGCCAGAGCTTTTATCGGGAAGTTGAAAGCAAACACAACAGAGATGAACCAGAAATTCACTCTCTGGATTTTCGTATCGATCACTTCTTACACATTCACAAACACACATCATATGTCAGGCAAATCAATGAACACACACACATATTTACACTGGCTGTGGCCCAAGTAAATCTTGTATTGGTGATGATTTATTTTAGTGTATGTGCGCTACTGTGTCTGTATGCATGGGAAAACTGGAAGTTCTGTGGTTTTTAAATTTTTTATTTTTATTTATTTATTTATTTTTTTTTTTAAACAAACTGTTGTGGCGGCACGGTGGGCGACTGGTTAGAGCGTCAGCCTCACAGTTCTGAGGACCGGGGTTCAATCCCAGGCCCCGCCTGTGTGGAGTTTGCATGTTCTCCCCGTGCCTGCGTGGGTTTTCTCTGGTTTCCTCCCACATCCCAAAAACATGCATGAATTGGAGACTCTAAATTGCCCGTAGGTGTGAATGTGAGTGCGAATGGTTGTTTGTTTATATGTGCCCTGTGATTGGCTGGCAACCAGTTCAGGGTGTACCCCGCCTCCTGCCCGATGATAGCTGGGATAGGCTCCAGCACGCCCGTGACCCTAGTGAGGAGAAGCGGCTCAGAAAATGGAGGGATGGACAAACTGCTGTGCAAAGAAGGGGGTGATGTAAAGAGGAGGAGAGAAGGAGGAGAAGAGGCGTTGACGAGGCGTAGTCGAAAAGAGAAGAGAGGAGGGGATTATGGTTGGTGGTTCGCTGTCGAACAGCATCGATACAACAGCGGCATTTGCCTAATCCCTTGGTAATGGCAGCTTAGCGGCCTCCTCGGACACACAAACACTCTGTCGGCCTCCTCCTCCTCCACTCGGCTCCTCTCGTCTCCTTTCTTGCCCTGGTCCGTCTTCATTTACATAACATTAGAAACATTAAGGCGGTCCCAACAAGGCCCTATTATGTGCGTGTTGGTTTTGGGTCCCATAGCATCGGGCCCTGGGCTTTGGAAAGGAAAGGAGCAAAATGAGTCAGGACATCACAGAAACGTGTCCACTGTTTTGTCTGCTGGAGATGGTTTGTGTGTTTGTAAAGGACACCGTGAAAAGAGGCCGAGAAGGAGAGAGTGACAAATGGAGTCTAGGCCAAGTGATCTAATTACATGTGTGTCCAAAAAGTCACCCAAAGCCTCCGAAAAATACACATACACTACTTTGTGTGGTTTGATTTATTTTCATTAATTAATCAGGTGGGCTAACATAAAACATTATGTGCTGTAGTAAAATAAACAACAGATTGAGGTTGTTTAAAAAAAATCATTTAAAAATATTTACAGTTTTTTTTTTTAAATCACAGATGGCCTTCTGGGATAAAAATAAAAGGTATTGTATTACAAAATTTCATATAAGAAAATTATAGAATGTAAAGGTTGGTATTTTGCTGAAATTTGAATTCTAATTTATTTTACTCACGTGTCCCCCAAGGGAAATTTCAACTCACACTCCAATGTTTACTTTGTGTTGCAAAAAAACACATAGAACCAGATGGGACACATGCAAGGAGAGATTCAGTGTGGAAGAGATGTGCAAAGAGTGCGGCACCACTTGAGCTGGGGTGGTAGGGATGATGCCTGGCTCAAGGGCACCTCAACAGCATGCAGAGTAGCATCTTTACAACAACTAGTTGCCAATTCTTTTGACAGTTTTGTCCAAAGTGGGACTTGAACCCGACTCTAAGGCACAAGTCTTTTCAGAATGAGCTACTAACTAGCTACTCTAACAAGTGTATAATTGCTTTCTTATGATTTAACTCTGGTCAATGCAATCCTATATAAGATGGATTTTTATATGATGGCATTAACTAAAACAGTCACACAGAAATATACATCCAACACTGACGGGTAAAGCTGCAACATCTGACACTTAACTGCGTGACATGTCTCCCAAAAAGGGTTGTAGTTTGAAAGGCTTTTAGCTGTACGATGAACTTTTGATTGAATTATTAATAATAATTGATTATACCTTTATGTAGCTACACCATTTTTTTTAAACAATTATCATAAATAGTATTATAATCTAAAATGAGATTGCCTTTTGGTTAACTACAGGCTATATATGAGCATTAGCAGTAAAATAATACTGCTGGGAGACACTCTTTTCAGATGTGTATAAGTTTGCCCTTGCTCATTTTCATATGGCCCCATAGAGCAGAGTTTTCCATTGGCTTCAAAGCTGTGTGCCAAGCGCAGTTGGGGGCCTTCAAAGCTGCCTTCTCTGTCGGCAGGTTTAGGCACAGAGAAGGCTTCTTGTTCTTCAAGGATTTGGCTGACAAATAACGCTGAGCTGAGGCTAAGGCAACTAGCTTGCACGCTGACAGGATAGTCGACACACTCCTGCGTTGTAATAATGTGCTTCGAAGCTATTTCTCCGTTTACCTTGGTGAGTACATCTTTTGCTTTATTGTGCTTTTATTTTGTAAAAAGACCTTTCCCTGCAGAGTTACCATGAGGATTTCTTTTTTCCACGGCACATACGTCTTTGCCTATTGCTCAGTTTATTTGTGTCAAATATGTGCAAACGTGTAGCTGCTGATGGAGTTAAGATAACACAACTTTTTGGGCGTGGTGGTTTACATGGACTGTAGCTTTATTTTAATGGTGGCCTTTGGATTGGAGAACACTCCTCCAAAATAAAATGGAATGTTATAATTTAACTAAGGCATTACGCTGTTTAGGTGTAAGATTGTTTTGTTTATGGTAACGTCACCTGGCATTGATCAGACTGTTGTAACAGTTCTGTTCTGACTTAAAGTCACCATTCATATGTCATGTCTGAGTTAAACTGTAAGGCGGCAACATCTGGTTTCTCAGCGTGGAAAAAACAGGGAGGAGACACCAGCCTCCTGGAACCAATCATTGCAATAGACAACCGGCATTTGTGTAATAGAATATGCAAATTATGACGTAACATTGCAGTAATACAGCATATTAGCATGTGTCTGATCGTAAAATGTAAATATAGCTGAAGTTCGTATTTGCAAACATGCCCATGTAAATACAAACACACAATATACACTTTGTGGTTCTAATGAAAATTCTGTAATTATAATGAATATTATGAAATGCTGATCTTAACTCATTATTTACACATGCACATCATACTATGACCTCATCAACATTAATGAAGTGGGAATAATATTGCAATTGTTTAAAATGATCAAGCGCTATAAAAAGCAAAAACGCATCTTTTTTTAAATGGCTGTTCACCAATAATGTGTTTTTTTTCCCATTTGTAAAAAATGATGTAGATATTAAATACTTCCTTGGTAAAAGAAAATGACAATGAGCAAAAAATAACTCAGTGAGCAGTAACTATAATCATCATCATCATCATAACAATAATGACTTGTATTTTTAACACACTTTTCATCAAATAAATTATCTCAAAGTGCAGCAGTGCAACATTAAAAGACAGCATTAAAAGCAAGGCCACTATAAAAAAAAGTTAAAAGAAACAAAGCTAAGAACAATCACCCCAAAATGAATTAACTAAATGCTTTTATAAAAAGGTGCATTTTTAAGACTTTTTAAAAAGCATCCACAGTCTGTGGAGCCCTTAGATGTTCAGGGAGAGCATTCCACAGACTGGGAGTAGCGGAGTAAAAGGCACATTGCTTGGTCCTCAGAGGTAGGAGAAGGTTTGCCTGTCTAGAGCAGAGGTAACTAAACTAGTGAGCATTTATTTTGTTACTGCATGTGTGTGTGTGTGTGTGTGTGTGTGTGTGTGAAGGGGGCAGGGGGTGAACCTTTACACAAGCAAGCATATGTTGGCTTCAGGTATTAAATGTGGGCGTTTGCCTCTGCTGCACTACTACAACCTCCTGGTGACCAATGGGTGTTAATTTATTTTTATTTATACATTTAATACAAAAAAAATCTTTAAAATTACAAATCTGTAATCTTGCCATCTTCCTAGCAGTTTGGCCAAAAGGCCACATAAAGTCAATCTTAACAATCTAAAGAGATCCAGTTGACAGTACATTTATGATTGTAGTTTGCAGTAGAACTGGGGCAACAAAATAGATTACAAATTATGTGACGACGTGACATTTTAATATGATGCCCCATCAAGAATGGAGCTGATCGTTGTTACTTTGTTGCTACTATTTAAACAAGCCACTAACCTTGGATAATGAATGTAATGTTTTGAGTATCGACGCATGCGTGTCAGAATTAGGTGATTAAATCCAGCAATGAAATATGCATTCTGCTGAATTTGATATATAAATGCAATGGTTTAATGATCATATAATTTCTATTGCGTAAGTATATCATGCTACTACTGCACTATCTATCGTTAGAACTGAGAAAAATTATGGCATTCCTGTAGTATGTGTGTGTAAGTTCTTATAAACATTTTAAACCATTAACTGCAAACACACAATAAACAATGACCATGAAAAGATACTTGTACTTACTCTACTTAATGCTAAAGATGCCAAAAAACTGTCATTAGTGTTGTTTTTATAGATCTAAGAAACATTCATTGGTGTGTCACTCAGTATTCTATTAGTGTACTAAACATATTTACACAGGAAGTGCATGCACAATATATGAATTGAGATTACCAAGATGGAAGAAATAAAAACGCACATTCAGTGCAACAATAATGCAGTCTAAAACAACATTACAGATGACCATTCACCACTATGGTGATGTTAATGTATAGTTGCCTATATTGTGTATATACAGTATTCGTGTAGTTTATATATATATATATATATATATATATATATATATATATATATATATATATATATATATATATATATATATATATAATTTAGTAAATATGTCTTTATACTTGATTTAATATTTGTCTATTATGCTCTGCACCTAAACAACCTGATAACCTCATTTTGTTGGAAACTTAAAAAAAAAAAAATCACCAGTAGGGAAATACTATGAGAAAATTTGACATGTGTGCTTCTGC
The DNA here is from genome assembly GCF_024500385.1 of Phyllopteryx taeniolatus. Classification (NCBI taxonomy): domain Eukaryota; kingdom Metazoa; phylum Chordata; class Actinopteri; order Syngnathiformes; family Syngnathidae; genus Phyllopteryx; species Phyllopteryx taeniolatus. The sequence continues at coordinate 8,697,776 of NC_084507.1, read as the reverse complement.
ACATCTTCCTTTTGTCAGTTACATATACAGTATATTGGGATGTATAATAGGTGTTTTTCTTCCAGTATATCAACTGTCCCATAATCGATGTATTGTTGGCAAAATATTGCAATACCATCAAAACATTTTTAATTTTGCACCGTGAGTTGGCTGCTGTGGGGTAGAACTGCTGCAATAAGCGGAATAGTTGGGCTCTCTCGCGGAACTACTCAATATGATGCAGTACAGTTTACAACACTGTAAACAACATCCCCAATAATAAATCTATTGTTAAAATAATGCCTTTCTGACTCTCGCAATCAAAAGTGTGATTTATTATCTTTATAAAGCCAAGTTGTTTCTATTGGCAGTAATTAAATGTCTGGAGGCTGTTATTTAAAAAAACGGGAAAAAAAACAGAAAAACATCAGCTCCTGTTGATCCTTCTTTGTGGCAGTGGTTAGCATCACTTTAGTTCCTGTAGTCATCGCACATGTTTACGCATACTTTTGTATTATCCTGTTCTTTTGTTGCCTTCCCAGATACTCTTTGAACTTGTTTCAGCTGCACCTGCTCTTAAGTCCTCTTGTCCCTCCTGGATCACAGGATTCACACACATACACGCAAGCACACCCATACACACACCAGCCCTTTCTACAGCTCCTGCTCTCATTGTCCCTCTCTTTGGATAAGGGCATCAACTAAATGCCTAAATTGTAAATGTAAATTGCAGGCCTGCCGGCACGTTTAAAGCTCTGGTCGCATTGCTCTAAAAGAAACCGACCCTGTGAGGATGAGGGGAAGAGATCGAAACAGGCAGCCATTATAATCGTTCATTCAGCCTTTTGGAGGAGACGTTCACCGTTTGTGGTTTGTTCTAAATTTAAAGGGAACCTCTGTGACCTCATGGCTTTCACATCAGCCACTGAGCCCCCTTAGCACCCCTCATCCTCCCCTCCTCTCATCCCCTGCTGCATTCCCTCAATTTCCCACTGAAGCTCAAAGTCTCTCACTCACTCCCACCTCTTCTTTTTGTCTGCTTCTTTACTTTATTTTCTCACTTTTATTGCATTGAAGTCATTATAAGGAATGAGTAGTGATTGCAGCATATTGTTGTCTTTACTATTATTTGTTTTTCTATCTTTTGTTGTTGAAGATTAGAATCATAGCCAGCTTTATTCACCATCTATTTTAAACCATCAAGGAACAAACTGTTGTGTCACTCAGTATAACATCAGTATAACATGTTTTTACAATAAGTATAAACACAGTACATGAGTACAGGACACTATCAAGAAAGGACAACATACAGATGTATGCAATAATTCAGTCTAATGCAGACGGTATCTGAGATGAACATCCACCAGAACGGAGATGCCAATGTGGCAATAGTTGCCTACCAGGGACTCACGGTCAGGTGAGGCAGGGCCTCACCTGCGTCATGAAGACTAAGAAAAAAATGATCACAAATATATACATTTTCATTTGTAGTTCTCTGCTGTGTGCTTTATATTGATTTTATTTTTTAATCCAATAATGACCATTATGAAAATTGCTGAATTTGCATACTTCCTGTTCTAGTACATGGAGAAGCCAAGTGCAGCAGCGAGTAGCCAAGCTCACCTCAGTTTATGTAAGCTTTCATTAACCAGCTTGAGGAGGCTTGTAATTGGCAAATGCTTGTTTCTTTTTCCCTTCATGTCTCTTGTTTTCAGACACTTTTAATATGCATTGTAATTGTCTGAGCCAAATATGGACAAAGCAGATAAACAATATATTTTCCCAAAGATTTTCGTTGATTTTTTTTTTTTCTTAATGCCACTGATATAATGATATGAGAGCATAATAAAAAATTGTACATATCTTACAAATTCTGCACTGGTAATCAAACATATGAGCACAACTGTGTAACGTTCTCTCATTAACTAAAAAAAAAGGTAGAGCTGCATTTCACAATAAGAGCAAGTAAATAAAAAGAGAACTTTATGTGTTCAAATAACGTGCTGAACCTAAGAAAAATCAAGTTTGAGTTTCCCAATTTCTGTTTGACATCTTGACACAACAGTGAAGTTTCAAACTATTTTACATATCTTAATTTATCTTATCTTGACTGAACTGTTTTAGAGGTTATGTTTGTTCAAAACCTTTATTTTGGTTCAAAATGGCGCTTCACATATTATATGCACTTTTAATAAGAGCTCCCAGTGGGAACTTCCCACTGAGAAGTATGAACAAATATGACTGTCTGTTCCATTTTAAGCGCCATTTGTTCCAAATTTTCTCTTCCTTTGTCGGTCATTTTCTGATCTTTCGCCATCTTGAATTTAACTGACACACTCTCTCTCTCTCTCTCTCTCTCTCTCTCTCTCTCTCTCTCTCTCTCTCTCTCCTTGTCTCTGTCTGGTCTGTGCGCAGTCAGTGATTTCAGTAATTACTGCCTTCGATGCAGATTTGATTGGCTGAAAGGGTGGCGGAACGCGCATGTGATTGGTCGGTACAAGTTATAACTACCATAAAGCCTGAAATATGAAAGCACCACCCTGTATGTCTTGAATCATAACCTTTCTGTTTTGGCTATGGTGTGGGCCCGTTTGGGACTGCTTCTGGGTCCAGAAGCGGACCGCGAGTTAGTGACTTCTGTTTTAAATGATGTCGCAACAATCGAGCGAGCCACAGTGAGCTGTTTAGCTACATAGCACACTAGCTAGTTAGCTCATGGGCTACCGAACATATTAAATAGCTAATTTGCCCTAAAATGTCCCAGTTGTTTGTTTCTACGGAGCCAAAGCTGTTTCGCTAGCGGCTCGCTAAATCGTGAGCGGTGCGCTGGGTGTTACCACAACAACGAAAAAGAGAAAAAAAGTGTTGTGTCTTTTGTATTTATGAAACGATAACCCACCCTACTGTTCTTCTGATTGGCTAACACCAAGACAGGACTCGTACTTTTAGTTGATAATGATTCGCTGAAGCACTAAAGAACACGCACACACAAATAATTTTTGTTGTTGTTTGAGGAGGAGTTTTGCTAATCATCCCTTCATTTGAGGGAGCAATTTTCAAATTTTGAGGAGCATTTTTTTTTTTAAGCTTAAACGCACAGGGACCCAAAGCAAGGACTTTATGAAGCAATAAAAATATGACAATGTAATGGGGGAGGTGAACGTAGGGCTGCAGCTAACGACTATTTTAGTACTTGAGTATCCTACTGAAAATTATATCAAGCAATGGATTATTTGGATAAATTATACTTTTGCTTGGTTAAAGAACACATTTTAATACAACTGAGAAAATAAGACCTTTAACCTAATAACGCATAACTAATTGGGTTCCTTTTTTACATAACCAGCAGTTTTTATTTCTTCAATTCACATTGTGCATCAAAGATAAGGCATTATTTACTTTTATAAACTATTAACAGCCTTTGTGCATCTTCACTTAAACAGCTAGAATTTTAGCATTTTGTGACACAGTAATACATTGGGTTAATGGCTGTGAATTTATGAGCTTAAAACAGCTGACTAGGAATAAGACATATTCTTTGTACCATTACAAGTTTTGGAAGTGAGATAAAAAATATTTCCTTTATCTCCCTTCACCAAAACCCTCCTGTTTGGTTTCATGATGATCCATTTTACTCTTATTTCTCTCTGGCCACATTTGCCACGTTTTTCACCCTCTTGACTCAAGGTTTTGCCACTTACAGATCATCAGATTGTCACACAGTGTATGGATGTCCTTATCATGGTAAAAAAAAAAAAAAAGCCACACATTCGACGGTACTCATAATTAAAAGAGACACTTCGTAGCCTGCAGTGCTAACGTTAAGTTAGTAAAGTCGACTAACGTTAAGCTCACTGATTTGCGCTGTTAACTTCACCTTCGTTTCTTGGGTCCCGCGATGCGGCGTCATACTCGGCAGAGCTAAAGGTCCGTGTTACAACGAATGGGTGCTCGTCTTGCATTTCACTATGAAATGCGACCACACTCGCCATTTGTCTTTTTTCTCTCTCTCTTCTCAATCGGCAGTCAAATTTTCCCACTCATCAATAGAACACTTCACTTCAGCGTCCACGCATTGGTGACGTAAGGGCTGTGTGTCATATACGCCACTGCATGCTTCCGTTTACGCGACCATCTCTGCGGTAAACCTGATTTGCAGTTTTGCATGTCAATGTGTTTTTTTTTTTGACGAGCAAAATGCTCATTTTGACCCACAAACTGCGATGCGATTATGCTTAATTTGAGCCTTGCACACATACGTAGGTCAGCAATGTTGTGCGTCAGTGGATACAGATTCAAAATGCTTTTAGCGTCGCTGATCATTTTTGTGCGTTTAGGACATGTGATGCACATCAAATGGAAATTTAGGAAATTGTTTTAGAATGACTTCCGATTCACTAACATATGCACGGTGGTGAGAAGAAAATTGGCCAGTACACACGTCATGAATCCGATGGTGATTTTGTCTATTCACTCAACTTGTGCACAAAGTTAGAACATTTCTACACATTTATTGGCAATTGAGGCCCAATGACTGCAAAAGCTTCAGCATTTCAATCACAGTTACATTGTACCTTCTAAATATAGTTAATTATTGTTGTAAAACACACCACATGTATACTTTTATATACTGTATTTGCATGGCTTGCCAGCGGCCGGCTTGGTGGCTCGCTTAAAACCTAAAATGCACTTCAAGCAGTGAGTAAAAGCCTATGTTTACAAAGTCCTCCTGCAGGTTTTGTGCCGTTTATCGGCTTTTGCATTCAGTCGAGAAACCGCATAGATGTCAATCTTAAACCAGGTCACTGACTCAATTTGACCAATGTTATGCATAAAACCGTGGAAATTTTGGGATTTTGATGGAAGGCGACCTTTAAATAGGCCTGTGGGTTTAATATGAAAAAATATGAGTGCAGCCTTCAGTGGTTTTATTTTATTTTAACTCGTACAAATGCCACCTGTGACCGTTCTAAATATATACCAGGTTAAAAAGCAAACATTTTTCTGCCATGGGGAGATACATTAATATGACTACCAAGCCTTTTGGTCCTCGCTAATTATCCCAATGAATGCTCACAGCCAAAGAAGTAGCATGCGGAGACCGGAGCATTTCTCTGGATGGGTTGTCCAGAAGCCAGTGAAACTCTTCGTGCAGGTCGCCTTGGCACATTGAGACTGACAAACAGTCCCACTTTGAGGAAATTTTAATGCTCCGATCCCCCTGTCCTGTATGTGTTTTGAGCTGTGGGAGGCAACGAAACCCAAGATGGATCGCGCACGCTCCACACAGGAACTAACTAACTGAACTAGCACCACTGGGCTTCTGTGTTGCCTGGCCTCATTAACAGCCCCACCCTGTCTCACCTCTCCTCCGTCTCCTCTTGCTGCAGCACTGAGGGGAATAATGTCTGTGTGTGTGCGTGCGTGTGTGTGTGCAGAAACCGTGGTTCTCAGCTCTCCACTGTGCTAATCATATTGCTTCTGGCAAGCATGAGAGGGGAGATGGGGATGTGGTAGGAGCAGGAACAGAACATCTTCTGTTTCTCCTCATTACTCATGCCCAGAGAAGGAGAACGCAAAGTGAAAGCGAGACAGAGAGATGAGGAAAAGGGAGGAAAGAGAGTTCTGTAATTAGTAAGGCTTTGCAGTGGTTTCCCAGCCTGACATTGTGGTAGAATACCTGTCTTTCCCTCCCTCCTGTCTGTGTCTCCCTCCTTCTCGACTTTTAAATTATGCAGGGTGAGAGAGGGTTCTTACACGCTGAGGAGGTGTCAGCAGACAGTCGTGGGAACATCGGCATCATCACACCCACCCAAATGACACGTTCACATCCACACCTGCACACCCGTCTGTCATCTCTGTTCACGCAGTACTCTTGTGTCAAAACTCTGCCACACTCTGGAGATAATTAAATGGACGTGTGCCCTTAACATATCGCTGTAAAATCATTAGATAAGAAGAAGAAAGAAAAACACGCTTGGAATGCCAATTTAGACAGCGGGCCATTGCTGTTAATTTGTTTTACGCTAAAGGTATACAGAAATAATGGCAAGGTGTACATACAACATGACTTAAGTGGAAAAAATATATTTTAACAGTATATTAATTAAGAAGCAGGACATAAATGCAGAGTTATTTGATAAAATCTCTTTGCCTGCTGAGAGACAAAAATAAACATCACACAAAAATTGACTGGATTTAACGGCATGCTATTCAAAACACTGGTGAGATGCTGCCAATTTATAGGACAAGCTTTGTGTATTAACTTATTTTATATTAAATATAAAAATCCATCCATCCATTTTCCAAGCCGCTTCTCCTCACTAGGGTCGCGGGCGTGCTGGAGCCAATCCCAGCTATCATCGGGCGGGAGGCGGGGTACACCCTGAACTGGTTGCCAGCCAATCACAGGGCACATACAAGCAAACAACCATTCGCACTCACATTCACACCTACGGGCAATTTAGAGTCTCCAATTAATGCATGTTTTTGGGATGTGGGAGGAAACCAGAGTGCCCGGAGAAAACCCACACAGGCACAGGGAGAACATGCAAACTCCACACAGGCGGGGTCGGGGATTGAACCCCAGACCTCAGAACTGTGAGGCAGACGCTCTAACCAGTCGTCCAACGTGCCGCCTAAATATATAAATATGAAATTAAATTAAATATTAAATACATAATATAATAATATAAAATATGTATATGAGCATTGCCGCAAAAAAAGGTTGCTAAGTTAACAAACGATGTTACCTTGCGTCGGTGCCACTCGTAGTAGAGCTGGAGTTTTAAGTGTATTTTTTCTTTTTTACATAATGGTTGATGTGCTACTATGGTACGCCAGCTCTTCTTTGTAGTAGATATGTAGAACTGTGCTTTCTGTTATTTTTTTAGCTTGAAATGATATTGGAAGCGATCGCATTCAGAACAATGGTGATAGATTAAGAAGTTTAATGTGTTTTTTAATCTGGGCTAAAACAATACCAAATGCTTTCAGTTGAAGCAAACTTTATTCATCAGTTTTTATGAAATCAGTTTGGGGGCACCTGGAAATCTCAGGGCCCCAGGCAACTGCCTATGTTTGCTCAGTGGGAAATCATTTTATGTGGCCGGCAAAAGCGAATCATGCTCGTCAACTTCTGTGATTTTTGCTAAAATCTGTACCCAAATTCCAAATTGTCATAATAATAAACAATAATGTTGAGATATTGCATTTTTCTGTTACCAAACCCTTCTTCTACAGTAACTTAAACAATACTTGAACAAACTATTATCCTTGTCTTCTGATTTCAAAACTTGTTCTCCCTCAATTTGTTGTGTAATGGTAATAATATGTTTTGGTGATGATTAAACATTTATATGTTTCACTGTTCTAAAGGCCCGCTGAGGGAAATCATAACTACAATGCAGCCCGAGACAAAAAAGAGTTTGACACCCCTACTCTAAACTGTCTTTTTCATTGCATTCTTCATTTTCAGCTCTTATCGCATTAATTCCCCTTTTCAAGCTTTCTTTTCATGGGATCAGTGTTGGTTGTTAGAACATGAGTTTTTTTAATTTATATATTAATTTAAACAACCAGAAAAAAAAAAAAAAAATTTAAATTAGACTTATTCTGTATTTACGTGGAAAAACATTCAGGTGATAATCGTTGAATGGGTGCTACTGAAGCTCTCTGCCTTCCAAGTTTCAAAATGCTTTACAGTCAATATTTGCTCAAAATGAGTTTAAAAAAGCTGACTTTTAATTAGAAAACAGTGGGAGGTAGTTAATTATTTTTCCTGCAAAAAAATCCTGGGGCTAAATAGGGCAGACGTTTGAGACTTCGTGAGCATGAATGTGACTCACATTTATTTACGAGGTGCTTCTGGGCCTCCCCTTTCCAACCTGGCTGCCTATTTCTGTGAAAAATAACAACAAAATGTAAAAACTGGTTGCTATACGATGGAGGATAATGAAGTGGAATAGAGAGCTGGTCCCCTCCTTTCCTTTCCCCCCTCCTCCCCTGTTTTCAGGATGTTTTCTGTCCCTCCTGACACCGTCTCTGCCTCTGCTGACACACCCACCTGCAAGACGCACACAGACACACGCACACACACACACACACACACACACACGCCACCAAGCAGCTCTCCTGCTGTGACAGCAAACATTCATCGTGCACGATCACCATGACGATATGGAAATATGAATTATGCATAAAGACAGCCTCACCTCGGCTGTGGGTACAAAGCCATGTAGGTGATATTCTGCTTCCAAATCATATGGGAAATTTCTCCTTAGTATTAATAATATAATATTCTACACCAATACATTATACTGTGCTGTTTTAATGCCTTGCAGATTTGTGTGCTACGGTAGGTTTTGCACCTATACATGATAAACATCAAATTTGAACACATTTGTGTGCTTAATACCACATTTCATATCCCTTATCGCATGCATTTCCCACATTTCCCACTTGACCCTTTAATAAACTCTTAAAGCTGTCGGCGGTGAATGTAATTATAATTTGCTGACGGCGCTTTTAAGATTCTTGAGTGTCATTTTAAGGTCATAGTCGAGTTAAATCGCCCAACAAAGAGAGTGAATCACAGTCATATGAAAATATTCTACAATACTGCGCAGTGATAATAATAACAGAATAATCCCAATTATATTGCACACAAGCATTACATTAGTAATGATAATAAATAGTTCTCTGTTATTTTAAAACCCTGGCTCGTAGCACCTATCAAACACACCGTCTATTATTAGAAATTTGTCTAAAACCAATCTGACATTGAGATTACTGAAGTAGCAACGGTTCCCACGTTGACAGGCAGACAAAAGACATGTCTGGCTATATTTGCCATGAAAAAAGACTGGCTGGTCCTGAAAGAGAGACAAAAAAAAAAAAGAAAAACTGGGAAAAGAATGGGAAAAGGCCTAAAGAGACTGGAACATTTGCACTGCACGAGTGATGGGTCAAATACAACTTATAGGAAGGTTTGATTACAATAAGCTGCTACGAAACAGGTAAAGACATTAAGAGTATAAATAAAATGTTTAGATGGGTAAAATGTAACATTCTTCTGATTAAGACACATGGTGCATTAACATCACATCAGCACACTGTTGTGGGTCCTCATTCGGCCTTTGTAGCATGTTGCGCCAGCTCCGTCACCTCTTTTCTGTTACTCTATTAAAGCACAACATATTTTGGCTGACCGGCACAGGAACAAATAATTAATAATACCAATCATGGATTGTGGTTGTTGTTGTTGTTATTAGTAGGGAGCCCTGCACTATTCTCTTGAATAAGCCGGTAAGAAGTTGGGACATCGTTTCCAAGCTCTAAGAGATTTAGCCTTTCTCTGTTTTACTTTTGCAACTTTACTTGTGGTTTAATTATTTCCACACGCTTGTAGCACAGTACAGCCGTATGCTGCACAGTGTCATGCTGTTAGTCCCTGTTGCATCCTACAACTTTGATGATGAATAAAGTAAACGTCCGCATAAAGTTGGTGTCCGCGCCTAATTGGACTTAATATTTTGGCGATAAAGCTTCACTTCGCACCACTGCCCTTGTTGCTCGCCGCTGGTATGACTCTTGTATCGACTACCAGCTATGGAACTAACTGAAGCTAGCGATGCTAGGTTAACCGTGAGGTTCATTCAGAACGAGTTTATTTTTTGTACTTTCGGATTATGAGAAGCAGACGCCCCATCAGTTACAGAGGCGCGCCCTTCGGCAGGCACAGAGTTTCTCAAGCCACGTCTGCTGCTTCGCTCAAAGAAAAAAGTTTGTTCAGTGTCTTTGTGTGTGGCCTGGTACCCAATAGGCTGTGCAGTAGCTTGGTTTTAGTATGACTAGATATCATGTTAAGATGTGAAAAGCTGGAAATGGAAACTAATTTGTGCTAAACTGCAAGAAAGTAAGTGCCATCTTGCACCAAATAGGCTAATTCCTTTACACACACACACACGCGCGCACACACACAGCACACACACACACGCGCACACAAACACACGCACACATGTACGGACAGACCTATCTAGCTCATCTAAGTCTAAATGGCCTGGAATAAAAAAATATATTTGGCAAAATATTTTCGTGCAATATCAAATGTCATCCGATTATTCGATGGGCTAATCAATATGAAAATCGATTCTAAATATATTCAATTATAACGGCCCTAGTGAAGAGTGACACAAGTGACCCTTTTCATCACCAAGATGAGAGTAATAGTATTAAAGCGGTTTAACTTGACAACTTTATTAAATGTTAATTATTTGTTCTTATCATTGTTCTTACAGTAAAAGCACTGCGATGATTCACTTGTTAGATAATAATCATCAAGAAGAAGTTAAGAAATCTATCCAGCTCTGGACATTTTCTCAAATTCTTCATTTTTAGTTGAGGATAAACATTAATATTCAAATTCTTGGGTGATGGTCTTTGGTTTTTCATAACCAATAATCATACAAATGGTTGTGTAACTAGCAACGTAAGCTGTCAGATCATTGTAACAGTTTTTAAAAGTAGGGCAAAGTAGCCTAAATTACATACTCACCTTTTGTCAAAATTGGACTTAAGTACAGTACTGGAGGAATACATTTAGATACGTGGATGTGGAGGGCCCCGACTGGGTTTGCCTTGGACCCCAACTGACTAGCTATGCCCCTGTATTGGCGTATTGATAAAATAATTATATGACTCACACCACCAACACCATCTTATATTGTATTTAATCAAGCAATGCAAATATATGTGCATGTCATTAAAGGTTTATCTGACCTTGTGTTTTTTTCTTTAATCCTGGTGAATGGCTGAAAAGGGCCTGTTGGAGGCCAAAGTTTTCCATTTTCTCATTCACGAATATTACAGAGTGGGGGGGGGGGGGGGGGGGGGGGGGGGGATTATTGGAATGGTGTACCTGTGTTCCAAGGAGATTTGAAAATGCATGGCTTTTGTAAAGATTTGGAGCTTTTTTTTCTTTTATTTAATTGTTAGTTGTAAAAATTGACATCATAAATTTTAAGATAAAATAGCATTTCCTGTGAAAGTTCAATAATAAGGTGGGTTTAGTTGAATTAAGACTGTCTGAGACTACCTGCACCCACCTTGCGAAAATGCAATGGTTCATTCCAGCTGCTAGGACTCACAAATTCTAGGCGAGTCATCCCTAGATACATAGTGGTCTGAGTACAGAGGGCTGCCAGAAGAGAAAGGTCGAGAGAGGAAAGGGAAAGGAAGCTAAAAGTAAAAAGCCAAAGAGGGTTAATTTAAAACTTGCTTTAATATTTGGGTTAAGATTGATGAGATACCATGATTTTAATCAGATGTCCCCAGTTTTCTAAAAATTCGGTGTGAGGGTATCTGTGTGTTGAGGAGCAGTTAACGTTAGCCTCTGCTGCTGTTTGCTGTTACTTCTCATTTAAATAGAAACTTGTTTTTCATTTTCCTGTTCAAAAAGAAAAGGAATGATCAGAAATTAAAAAATTTAAAAGAATAACAAAAGATGAAATCGCTGGAAACAAGATAGAAAATATAATAAAAAGAAGAAATAGAAGTAATTTTCTATTATTGCACACAATTCACAAACCATAGTACAACAATACACACACGCTAGACGGATTTCAGGATGCTTACAGTATGTACTGTATGTGGGCCCAGAATGTGGTGCTTTTGGTGCCCCTGTTCCAGAGAATTGTGTTGGCTTGCACATTCGTTCAATTGGGTCATCATATTTTAAAACAAATTATGTAGGGTTGATGGAATTATAAACGGGAAGCATTCTATTGTCTTTCCCATTCTTATTGTATGGTATATGTCGGTATTATTATATTCAGTAGCTGTTGGTTCTTTGTGGGTAAACTCACACGCATACACAGTCAAACACACATACAGTACATACATGCACAAATATACACACAAATACACGCGCACATTCTCAAGCTTCTCAAGCACCTTCACACCCACACAGACACACATATAGTGATGTTACTTCAACCCAATGGACAAGATCCTTAATTAGCATGGTTTGGACACACATAAAGTGTCCACAAATGAACACATACACACACGCACACACCTTTCATGTTGGCGCTTGTGTGCTGAGGCTCAGAGGAGTGTGAAGTTACTCATACTGTATTCCCTTGGTGTCCACAAAGATATCGAAAAGTGTGTGCGTGCATGTTTTTGCGTGCGTGTCCGCATGGGTTTGAGCGAAGGCCTGAATTCAGAATGGTATTGATTCAACACAGCAGGGGGCGAATGTGTGAGCACTACAGATAGCACACTAACCTGCCACTCACCAAAAGCACATCTAACTGCCAGCTTTCGATATGATAAATCAAATAAATAAATAAATATCTTAATACAGCTTTGAAATCCAGATTAGTATATTTCTTATTACATCTTGCGCACCTTGTTGTCTAGTTTTGAAAATATGCAAATAACAACTTTCAAAAATAGGAACATAACATAATAATAACATGTTTACTTTGCTATACAACTCATCATAGAGAACCATAACGACTCCATTGAATGAATGCTCATGGTAACGTGATGCAGATCGCTTCAAAATACAGGAATGTAATCTTCAAATCCTTCTTTACAAACTTCAGGGCAATATTCTGTTGGTTGTTTAAAACAAAACAAAAATGACAATGTCATGAAAACAATGGTGACCTCCACAGACAGTCGCTTGGAACTTTCACTTCGTCAAATCGTCTTACTAGTTGGTCTTGTGGACTACAAACATGAAATACAAGTCAAAATTCAAATGCATTTTTGTCATTTGAATTGTGTCAGTGATTATGGACCTGCTGTGGAGCCAAGCAGCCCATATTAATATCGTTCATAGTTTTTATATTATCTATATACTATCATATTCTTTATTATACAGCCCACATCATTTAACGCAGTGCTTCCCAACCAGGGTGCTGTGGCACACTAGTGTGGGTGAGAGATCATCAAGGGTGCCGTGGGAAATCATCCGCTTTCATTTGAATTGTCCGCAAATTATTATTTATTAATTACACAGACATATCTTTGTTCATCTATGCAAGCGACACATACTGTAGTGACAAAACAATTAAATGCTCTTCCAATAGATGGCAGAAGGTACAATAATAATAAGGTACAACGTAGTATCCACCTGTTGCAATTCATACAATAGAAAAAGTCATGGCTTTCTATGAGTTTATCAGCTGTGTGTTTGATTAAAAAGGCACAGATTTCACACAATTTAAATTAATTGGCAATCAGGAAGACTGGTTAGCACGTCTACCTCACAGTTCAAATCCGGCCTCCCCTGTGTGGAGTTTGCATGTTCTCCCCGTGCCTGCGTGGGTTTCCTCCGGGTACTCTGGTTTCCTCCCACATCCCAGAAACATGCATGGCAGGTCAATTGAAGACTCTAAATTGCCCCTAGGTGTGATTGTGAGTGTGAATGGTTGTTTGCCCTGCGATTGGCTGGTGACCAGTTCAGGGTGTACCCCACCTCTCGCCCGAAGATAGCTGGGATGGGCTCAAGCACGCCCGTGACCCTAGTGAGGAGAAGCGGTATGGAAAATGAATTAATAACTGCCAGTCACTTGTTTTGTCATTAACAACATGGACGCCTAGTTGAAATCAACAGGTGGTGGGTTCGCGTAGCAATCTAGCAGCGGTGCCTCAAGCGTGTGGAAATATTTGATCAAGAATAAGATCGGTAGAACAATTACTTACAAGTCTATCCTCAAATATAATAAATGCACACCCATCTGAGAAGGCACCTGCTAACACTAGTTGACGAGCATCCTTAAATCCTCGTGTCAGCCGTCAGCGAATAAACCAAATGCTCTCCTGTAACAGTGAAAAGGCAGATAATATAATGTAGTGTCTGCTTCGACAATGAAATGAAGATAACCATTAGTCGATCAATTATTGTAAAAATGTACCGTTAATGTCACCAAATAAAACATCCAACTTGAAGTTCTCTAAACTGTCAGGCTCCGTCCTGCAGATACATGCTCACATTTGTCTTCCTCCTTCCACTGGCCACACACCCGACTCACTCATCCAATCACAAATCACAGACACTTTCATGGGCTCACAGACAGTTGGATCTTATGAAACTTGCAAGAATCTACATAACACAACTGTAGGTTTGCTACAATACATTATTGCAAAGCATTCCCTCCTCCTGTAATTTTTAAAAATGATATTCTATTATTATGTACTGTAGTGAGTTGCGAATTGGTGTTACAGTTGGAGGCCAAAGTGAAGCAAACAACATTTTCCATTTTCTCACTGTAAGTAAGAGTACTGTTACTTTAGAATAATATGACTCAAGTAAAAGTAAAAAGTAGTCCTCCAAACAAAACTCTTGCTAAGAGTAAGAAAGTACTCAGTGAAAAAAAAACTACTCACGTACTGAGTAAATCAGAGCATGAACGTCAAATAAAATAAAAATAACTAAATAAAATATGAATGTGCAAATTCAGATATTGCTGAAAAATATCCATCCATCCATTTTCTGAGCCGCTTCTCCTCACTAGGGTCGCGGTCACGCTGGAGCCTATCCCAGCTATCATCGGGCAGGAGGCGGGGTACCCTGAACTGGTTGCCAGCCAATCGCAGGGCACATACAAAATAACAACCATTCGCACTCACATTCACACCTCAGACAAAAGATCTAAAAAAGCTGCAAAAAAATGACACGATCCAAACAAATTTAAGAACAGTAGAGAAATAAAGTAATTGACATTGATCAGTCTGGAAAGGGTTACAAAAGCAATTTCTAAAGTTTTAGGATTCCCGCAAACCATAGGGAAAGCCATTATCCTCACATGGAGAAAACACAGAACAGTGGTGAACCTTCCCAGGAGTAGCTGGTCTACAAAGATTACCCCAAGAGAACAGCAATGACTCATCCAGGAGGCCACAAAAGGAACTCAGGACAACTTCTAAAGAACTGCAGGCCTCCCTTGCCTCAGTTAAAGTCAGTGTTCATGACACAACAATAAGGAAGGGACTGGGGGAAAAAATGACATCCATGGCAGAGTTACAAGTCGACAACTACTGTTGAACAAAAAGAACATAAAGGCTCGTTTTACTTTTGCAAAAAAAAAAAAAAACATCTGAATGATGCTCAAGACTTTTGGGATAATATTATATGGACTGACGAGATGAAAGTTGAGCTTTTTGGAAGGTGCGTGTCTCTGTACGTCTGGCGTAAATGTAGCACAGCATTTCAGAAAAAGAACATCATATCAACAGTCAAACATGGTAGTGTTGGTGTGATGGTTATTGGGCTGCTTTGGTCCTTCAGCACCTGGAAAACTTGCTGGGATTAATGAATGAATTCAGCTCTCTATCAGTAAATCCTGAAGGAGAATGTTCAGCCATCAGCTTGTGACCTCAAGCTGAAGCGCACTTGAGTTCTGGAGTAGGATAATGATCCAAAACACACCAGCAAGTCAAATTCTGACCTTAAAAATGCTGTTCACACTCGAAAACCCTTCATTTTTTGCTCAATTTGAACAATTCCGCAAGGAAGAGTGGGCCAAAATATCACAGAGATATTGACAGTGATGTGAAAGATTATTTCAGTTGTTGCTGCTGAGAATGGCACAACCAGTTATTAGTAAGGGGCAGCGTGGTGCATTTGGGCATCCAGATGGCCAGAAAATAAAAAGATAGATGTAAATGTGCTCTCAATGCAGCCCTATTGGAGACAAGTAACTCCACAAGGGGGAGCAAATTGAACCATCGACAAGATTACATCCTGAGGATGCCATAGTTCAGGCCTGATTGACCATGTTTAAAGGTAGATGGGGTTCAGGTGAGGCTGAATGGATGTTTGATACCAAGCTCAGTGTCAGACTGTGGATTATTACAATGAGGAATAAGAGTTTCATAAACCAAACCCAAGTTAACAAATGCCAAAAGTAATTTCTGTCTACTAATATTTTTATTTATTTTTTTTTACCAGGGAGGCTAACAACAGAATTGTATTGGTCAGATTCTGTAGAAACGCTACAAAGCATATAATTTGGATGCAAAACTTTGTCAGCCTTGCATTTACTCACTTTGGTTATAATTATGGGTATTATGCTACTTTCTATAATGATGATGGCCTTTCTTGACAAAAATGCACTCACCTTTGCACAGATTGCACTCAGGCTTCACATCGAAAATTGCCAAATCCCTTTTCCTGACATGTTTTCCCCAGGCTGCCCACAAATATCATAACAACCGCTATTCTGGAGCTATTATGGAGAAGGCTACATTGTATTGTATCTCTATCTGTCAGTACATATGTTTTGCTCCTTGTTCTTTCCACCAGCCTCTCGCTCCCATTCTCTCACCCTCTCTTTCCTCACTGCTGGGTTTTAATCACTGCTGTAATTGGCAACTCCCTGCTGTGAGCACACACCATACACACATGCGCTTGCCGCCTAGCTGCTGCAAATCCCTCTGGCAGTGTATGCATATGTGTGTGTGGTGGGGGTAGGCGAGGGAGATATGGGCAGATAAGAATAATGAAAGGAGGAGAGTTTTAGAACTGGAGGCCAACTCACCAACTCAACAATCTGTCTGCTGTGAGGAAGTGGAGCGGTGCAGCCAAATAGTAATTATCTCAGTGGAAAAAAAAGACGTAGCTGAAGATTTATAGTGGAAGCCCATGCTGTGGAGTTGCTTGAGAACCTGATGTTCATTCAACGTATTCGAACAGATAATTAAAATTGTGCAAATATGCCACATACTAAGAAGCTAATCTAGATGGAATAATAAATACACTAATAAAGGAGAGCTGAGAACATCTTGCACGTTGCACCAAAACCTTGAGCATTTTTATCCAATGACATATGTCTTTATCTCATCAAAAAAAGGAAAGAAAATAACATTTAAAAGCTACAATTTTTATTTAAACTTTCTTTGTTCACCTAGTTATTAACACTTAATATTTATGTCATGTTTTTGTTTATTTTGACATAAGTTAGACCGCTCAATGACATGTACATTTGTAAATAATACTCTCTTTCAAAAAAACAACTATGACAGTCTCTGTATTTTATTGTCAGCTGATGCGAGGCAAAACAACATCTACACTTTTATCCTTCATAGCTCCATCTTTTCATCCTTGATAGCTCCATCTCCATCCTTCACAGCATGTGAGATAGTGTATATGAGTTACGGTATACATAAGTCCACCATTAATGTCAATCTTGCAACATGGATAATTCACACCGCTGCCCCAGATTACCAGCATTGGTAAATACCAACATCCTTTTTATGCTTCTGTAATGGTAAATACACCAGTAGCCTGTGTACTGTATAAGCTCTTGAACAAGCATATTTTAATGCTAAAATACAAATTATTTGGTACCCCTGAATTTTTATGTGAAAATAATATATTGTCACAATACCATTTCTGGACAAAAATTTACAATTATTGTTACCCAATTACATCCTTGAGCAGAAAAAAAAATGTTTTCGTGATTAAATCTTCGCAAATAAAGACAGTACAATATAGATGGATGGATGATTAAATGTTATGCTTGATTAATTTCTGATTTCTCAGAGTAATCAGTAATCATGTAGTCAGATTAGCTTTGACTAGAAATAAGACACATATTCTTGGTAAGATTTTGAGTATTTGCAGTGCAGTCGTGGTGCAAGTACCTGGCTTAAACCAATGCATTCCTCCTTTGCTGTGAAACAACATTTAAATAACCTTTATCCTTTATCAGATTCGATGGTTCAGTCACAGACTTTTCCAAAAAAGGGTTATGATTCTCTTTTATGAATGTAGGAATGATATTGCATTAAAATGGAACTGATCGAGTGATGCGATCATAAACAAACATGTTGCAAGCAACAACAATAAAACAAACCCTTTACCTAAACATTGTCATTTTTCTTATTACACGGTACTTTCTGTGTAAAAAAAAACAAACAAAAAAAACTACTAAATTCCTGTGAGAACAAACCCCTGGTAATACAAACAAGCAGTAAGCCAGTATTAAAGAAGAAGTATTTCACTCTGAAAATCATGCAAGAAGAATGTGCTTCATCACAAGAAAAGAGTTTGTTGGACTTTTGTGTTTATTGAGGCTTACTGGAGCAACAGTTGCCCACCAAATGTGACACTGTGAAAACTATGTGACCAAGGCGGCTCTAAACCCGGTACTTAAGAATCGCAGCTTTATGGTTATCATGGCACATTGGCTGCAAGAAAGGAAAGTTTCATGCTTTGTGCGTGTGTGCGTGTGAGTGTGTGTGCGTGTGTGTGTTGTAGCCTTTTTAAGTGGGTCACCCCACCATGTCTAATGGCCCCTTGCTGCGTGCCGCGTCCTGCGCTGAGCTGCTCCCTGCTGTCACACTCACACACACAAACAAACCCATCCACACAGCGGGGGAGATTTTGGGGTGTCCCTCACTTTAATACCTTCCACAATGCACCACCACTTCATCTGTTGCTCCTGTTCCCAAAGTTTAAAGTTGAGCAGGGAAGTGCGAGCATGTCTCGCCTTACCACCTCCTTCTTCAATTTCAGCATCTTAGTTTTTAGATTAATCTATACAAAAATGCTACTTTTCATATTTTGTAGAACATTTTGGTTTCTTGTTTTAACCCATACCTCACAGGCTGTGACTGGATTATCTGATATATTTTTTTTATTAATTCAATGCCTCATACAGACTGATCATGCTGGAAGAAGCATCCTCAAGTAGGTGAGAGTATGCACAACACTTGGAGTTATTACCCAGTGCATTTGCATTTTGTTGTGTTTCTATCAGCATTCATAAGTGTATATTAGCTGGTGCATGGATTGTGTTACTAAATCCTATTGCTGTGTTCAGATTCCGTTGGAGGGTAAATAATACGCATTGTGGTGTAAAAATGTCTCAAGTCATGGTAGCCATTTTGTCTCTCATGTCTCAAGAACCGCTGCATCCGCTCAGCACATGTGTTACAGTATGTTGCAGTGAGAGCAGTGATTATCTATCACTGCAAAATTCGGAAGCTACAAGCATATTTTTGTTACATCCTTGTTCAAACTGTATAGTATTTCCCACCTATGTTAGGTCTTTATATGATTTGTGAGACCATACGTAATCCAGTATGGCAATCTCTTTCAGTGTATAGCATTGTTTTAATATCAGTATCTTGTATAGTCAGAATAGTAGAGGAGAAGAGGAGAGGAGTGGGTGATGTGCAAAGGGGAGTGGGGGCAGGTTGCATGAAGTGGGTTGAGGAGCGAACGCCGATTTGCTACAAATTCAGATTATTATTATCTCCACATCCTCATTGTGGCGTATACATAAACACACAATTCGTACATGCAAAACATGCAAGAATAACATTATCGGATACTAGTGGGAATTTATACATACAGTATGACAATGAACTTGCAGCAATCTAGAGCAAGCACTGTACCTGCAAATTGTAAACATCGTGGGTATCAATCATGGTGCTGTAAAACGCTGAAACACACAAACACACACTCACACACACACAACTTGAGCCAAGGAGAAGCAAGCTACGTCAATATATTTTCACACTGCAGCAATACACTCTTTGTCTGCCTGTCGACCTGCCAGCACTACGATGGAGGAGAAATATGATTTTAGCGAGTGGCTTTGCGAGACAGAAGAGGCTGCTTTGTCGTTTTTGTTTGCGCGAGGCATTGTGGCGATATTTCTTTCTGTCGACATCATTTCAGCTTTGCCATTATGTCCTGCTCCGTCTTTGTCTCTCGACATGAGTGTGCACGTGTCACAGGAGGTGTCAGTTAGAACAGTAGCGCTACGCTTCGTAAATGTCAAATGTTTGTATCCATATTGGTTCGTACTGATACATTAACACATTAGTGGGCAATTGCAACCTTCGGTCCACCTGTCGAGAGAATCAGCTGTTGTTTGTGTTGCCACATACATACTCAGTCATAGAGCAAGGGGGCAGGGGGTTCCATTCTCTTTCTTTGACAAAGGTATGCACATTATGATCAACATATTTATACGAGTGTAGCAAATAACATCGCATTTGTTCCAGTTTTGACTATTTTTGTGGGTCCAAAATGTCACCGTCTCAATTATTCAACAGGAAGAGTGAGTACTTAGCATAACAGCTTTTAAAAATGGCAACAAGGATCCATCTCAAATAACAATGATCTTACTTACACTTAATCTTACACTGAAACTGCTCTATTCTGAAAAGCAATTCACAGTTGTGACGTGTCTAAGCATCAAGCAATACAGAGAAACACAGAGAACAACTCATTTGTACTGCAGAAGGCCTCAGTGAGCAAATTGTTCACAGTTGTGGGAATAAATAAGGATGCATTTAGACTTTCATTTCAGGTTGTATTCTGTGACATTGCCACACACGCATGCACACACACACACACACACACACACACACACACCTTAAGGATTACATGCTATCGTCACTTCTGTGCCTCGCTCACACTGTTTCTCTTTTTCTTGCTTTCTACACGTCCATTGTCGAGCATATTGTTGATTGCCTCATGTCTATCTAGCTAGCTAGCACTCTATATCAGTGAAAAATACAATACAACTGAATTGTTTAATAAATACATTTTTTTTGTACGTTATCAATGGCCTGTTTTGGTTCCACATCCACGCAATTGTGATTGTACATTTTAGGCTTATGCATTCTATTTGAACCCGAATGCATCAGGGTTTGACGCAGAATGGCGATGACACTGAATGGAGGCTATCAGTGCTGCTGCGGCCAGCTTCAAAACAAAGCTGGCGGTCAGCCTTTCTCCGTCACTGTGGAGATGTCTTTTGAAAGCCTTCACTGTTCACATGAAAATACAGCGCTCATGAAAATCTTGCAGCACTTCAATTAAAACCCAACATGATGTTGTTTCCTTGAATACATTTCCTTGATATTTTGTTACTGATTTTGTGGCAGGTAATGAACCTTGAAGTCGATTCATTGTCTGGAGATAAATAGTGTTGGTTTTTCTCTTAGTGTCACAGAATCCTTTTGCCGATGAGAGTGCGAGTGCAGTGTTGACACACGTTAGTGCTGCCTGATTAGTCGACATATAAGAGAACACGCAGCCCCTCCATCACTATTCAGCCATTTTGTCTCCCTGTCTGTCACACTACTCGAGTGTCTGTGTTTGTGTGTGTATGTGGCTTTTGTTAAGATAATGCTGAGGAGAGAGAACGCGCGAGGGAGACGACACCGTGAAAAATTATACAAACCACAGCCGAGTCCATTTTTTGTTCACTTTAATCTCTGGATTTTCAAATTTGAAGCATTTATTTCCTGAACGTCATCATTTTACAGTCACAGAAAAATTGCAAAATGAGGGTTTTTAATTTAAAAAATGGTTGGAATGTGCTGTACAAGGTGCTGAGCCCCCACATCACTCGGCCTGTTGTCTGTTGTGTCTTAAGTGGATTAACAGAGCAGTGTGTGAGACACACAGTCAAAGTGGCAACCAGAACCGTTGTTTACAAGCTTCTGTCACCTCTGTCTCTTCCAATTTTCATACAATACGGCATTTTTTTTTTTTTTTAATGTTCTCACTGCATTACTGCCAAACGATTGCATAATCTTATTTATCAAAGCATGAATGGGGGCACAATCAAGCGCTATATGTTAAGCATATATTACATATTTAATGTTCAATTGTGCTATTGTGTAGTTCGCATAATATTGAGTGAAATTGGATTCACATTTTAATCTGCATTTTGCTAAAAAAGCAACTGTCGCCTTTTAATATAAAGCAATAAAAATCCGAGTCTTAGTTTCAAATTCCATGCACTACGAAATAAAACTATACCCTGACTATTGAATCATTAAAGAGTAAATACATTGTACTTTGCATTAACATTTTGACAGATTGGTTTTGTAAAATCCAGTGGCACAAACAATATTTTGTTTTGGGTTGACTGACAGTGTACATATCAACCACATTTTAGAGACTTTGTCGTTTTTAGACCTCTACATAATATAATACCAATAATGTGAGATGTGTTAAATTGTTTATATGAGTGATGTAGCTATCAAGGCATAGCAGTGTTTGCGAACTACAGTGCTACATTGCAGTTGAAAATAAACTGCATCGCGAAATAAAAGAGCAATTACATTGAAGAAAAAAAAACACAGCACCACAATCATTTAAGGTTATTTTCAGTATATACTCTATATAGTCTATATGTTGTTTGTTATTCATGTGTAAACAAAAAAATATTATGACTATTATTAGTGGCTGCAGCAACAATATAAATGTGTGTTTTAAAATGGTTGGTGAGCAATATTTACTTCACTTATTTCTTTGACATGTACTGTAAATTGTACAAATTGAGTTGACAAATAGTATCTATTCAAATGTCATTAATATAATTTATTATAATAACACATTGTTCTCTAAAGTAGCCTGGTGGGTTTCAAGCTTTCACTGAAACCATACCTGTATTTTTCCAAAGCTTGGTTTATTGCACAATATCATCATTTGTGAAAACTGTTCAGGCAAATTTTGAATATTCATAAAATTTCAAGCTTGCTTTGCAAGTTAAGTGAATTTTATTACTGGAAAAAAATGATTTAAAAAAAAATCCCTTCACTGCTGTGTCATGTTGTGTCTATATAGATATTTGAAACACAAGAGAGTCTCATATTGATGAGAATCTATGAGAAAGAATATATCCTTGGGCTTTTGATCAGACTATAAAAGAGCACTAAATTAAAAACACGACATGCATCAAAAGCTTTTAGACTTATCCTCATGCTGCATATTTGTTATCTCAATAGATAATACATGTAGCCTTCTCTCATATCTCTATAAAGGGTATTTCTAGTCTTTGTAAAACATGTCTACGTGTACGCACTTAACCTTAACTAATGATAAGATATCGACAGGTATAAGTGAACTGAATCAACTTTAGTTGTAAAGTGACTTTGCTTTAAGGCCTTGTTATATCATTTTGTTATATTTCTCTTTGCTCTGAAATTGCCCACACTTTTTTCCTTGTATATCTAGTTTTAGTAGATACGGTTTTACTGTATGTGTCAACCTGCGTTATGCTGCAGATTACACATTGTGTGTTTTGTACATGTGTAGCTTCGCCATGGGTTTGAGCTTGCAAATATTGGATATACATTCTGAATTCGAAGCAGTCGCTAATTTCTATTTAATTGTATAGAATGTGTACAACTGTTTTGATTGTGTTATTTTACCCAATATTTTAGGTCAAATATAAGCAGTCAAGTGTACTGTTTTGTGCCATTTGTTTTATGTCATTGTCTTATTTGTACTGCAATATTTTTGTTTTGCCTACATAGTGTTTCATTTCATAGTCAACGACCACAGACATAGGGTTAACCTAAATGGCCTTTTAAGATTTAAAAGGAGGCTCCTCTCGTCACCATTGAAGCCATTCAGTCCCGTTAGCTTTCATTGAGGCCCAAGCTTTAGGATGCTATTCATGTCCAATGTCTATGTAAACACAAGTGTGTTGTTGTCATCGTGTGTTCATGTGCGTGCGTGTGTGTGTGTATATGTGCATACATGTGTGTGTGTGTGTGTGTGTGAGAGACAGAAAGAGCGAGAGAAAGAGAACCTACATCTTTTTAAGAGGGTTTAGCCTCAACAATACTCCTTGTCTTCTGTCTATTTTACATTCTTTTTTCTCTGTCATGCATTCTACCCTCTCATGAGCCACAACACATGCACACATACACACTACGAGGATCAGTCATGCTAGGGGTCGTCTGTGGGGCAACTCGATATTGTTGCCTATAAGCTGCTTTGGAACGAGTTTAAAGGACAATTCCAAATATATTTTGTACAAGAAAAGGCTCCGTGAGCTTGATGTGTCAGAACCAGATTTAGCACGGAAGAGGGAGTGTCTCAATACCTTCTCGGTCCAACCCATCCTATATGTGAATAGAAAATGCAATTGATTTGCTCGTGATAGATTTCAGTTTAAGCGGACATTGATATAAGCCCCGTGTCCGTCTCAGTATTTGGAGTAAAACTCCCTTTCTAAATTGATTGAACTGAAGGTGAACTACACCCAGCCATTCAGTATGTTGCTTTATGCTGCAGAGTGATGATTTGAGATTAATGCAATACGCAATATAGGTTTTATTACTTGAATTTGACAGAGCTTGCCATATATACTGTGGAATATTATAATATATTTAATAAAATGTTTAATCCTTTCTCTGTGTTTGCAGGGATAATTTTCTTCCTCAGCAAACTGTTCTAATATCAGGTGGAGGTGTCCGTAATGAATTGTGTCTGAGTGTGTATGCTATTAAATTAAGGAGCATGTTTGTACAGGGTATTGTAAGCACAGTTATAATGATCAGATTTTTATTGTTTTTAGTTTGCATGTTTAAGTGTCACTTAATTCATATATATGCAGTATGAAGGAAATGACTGGATTCTTCTTCCTTTTAGCTAACATTCAGTACATTATCCTACTCAGTCACTCTGAACCAAGCCACTTCTTTTGTAACATGGGTATAACGTGCACAATATCCCTTCAATCGGTGGCACTTTTTTTTTTGTGCCAGATGTGATGACGTCATGGTAATGACCACAATAGTAATAAGTCATCAGTAGGGTGTGTGCTGTGTAAGTGAAGAAAATGGCCTATAAATCCAGACGTGACTGACTTTAATGAGCATCTGTTGACCATAATCCAGCACTTGAATGACTTTTAGAGTCGTTAAACCCCTCAACTTTAGTATCACTCCATGTGGAGTTGAACATGACATCGTAATGAAATATCAGGAAGATGTTTGGTAGCTTAGTATGCCTGCCACATTTTCAGCGTCAGGGTGATAGAAGTCAAGTGAAAGGCCTGTCCTTCCCAGACTCTGCCAACCACGAGTTATAATAAATATTGTTCCATGAAACATACTTGTAGATAAGAATCTGCAAAATGCTCTCGACAAGGTCTGTGGGCATAGCTGCGCTTTGAAATAGATAAAGGAGAGAGAAATAAAATTCATTTTGGTTCGATTTGGTTTTGAACGTCACACAAATTTATAAATTGTATTTTTTATTGGTTTTCAGCCGAATGCGTCCCTGAGACCCGCAGTTTTCCTCTGCTGCCAGAAGCCGCTGAGGAGAATATCGCCTCTCTTGAACCGCCAGAATGGAGGACATTTACCATGGCAACGACTAATGCAGTATAGATGCAAGGACTGAGCCTTGTCTGCTGCTGCAATAATACAGGATTCATTAAAGCCAGGTGAAATGCCATCGGGCCTCTTGTTTTAAATTACCAAGAAGTGCATTTGATGTCTAGCAGGGTCACTTGGCTCTATAGAAATGAGGGTATTGTTCCCTGTATTTGCTCTGTCTTGTCTGTTTTGCCGATCCTCAAAATATGGGCCAATGCGTTATAGAACCACTTCATTTCTATTTTTTTTTTTGGCACTAAGTCAACAGTGTTGTCTGTTTTATTGTTTCCCATATCACATCATAATACCCCATCGAGATAATCCCTCAGGGTCAAATGGGATTCTTACCCCCCCCCCCCCCCCCCCCCCACACCCTCGACAACTTCTAAAATGTGAGTTCTGAAATATGTTTCCTCCTCATTCACACGCTGGATTATAACTGAACCTCTTTGAAAAGTTACACCTGACCTAACTGTCGATTATTGTCCTTTAGAGGGAAGATTTAGCATGGTTTCTTGTCACAAGTTCACTTTACTTTATTGCACCTATAGGTACAGTTGATTTTGGCTACAGGCATTCATTCAGACATAATCAAAAAAACACAAAACGGAAGTAAAAAGACAGTTGATTTGCAAAACAAATGACTTGTTAACAACAACACACATTTTATAGCATTTAGTTCTCCCATGGGGCTGTCAATTTTTAAAACGGTCAAAAGCAAAAAAAGGTAAGGCAATTTGAGTCATTTCTCTGTTTAGATTATTCAGTGCTTATACATGAAGTTGAAAAGAAAAGGGTAGAAAAAATGGTTGGCAGTTCATTTAAAGATAATTTCCAATACTGAGTATTTCGTTTCCAAACATGTATGCATTTTGTTCCATTTGTAAAAATTATTGTATAACCACGGGTGATGCATCTTTAAAAAAAGATTCACAGGTTAAGGCATTTGATTTTGGCACCCATTGTTTTACTTAGTGAGAGCTTTTTTCAAGGAAGCTGCAGCCCTTTGCAGGAGTGTCTGTCCAAAACAAACATTCCTTCCAAGTTCTACCCCGACGTGCTTCTGTGGTTGCTGTGTGTTTGTGTGCGCGTGTCTGAGTGGGGGTGTGTGTGTGTGCGCGCGCGCGCCTGTGAATGTGTTTTCTCTGCCCCATCTATAGCTGTGTCCAGCCCCTCTCTTTCACAGCTGGAGAAAAGAACCACACCCCTCGGTGCCTTGCCTTGGTGCATGTGTGTGGTGTTCAGCTCTCCTGGGATTTGGGGATTTCTTTTTGCCATCACCATACTTGAAAATAGCTTTCTGACAACCATGGTATATGCGATACTGCTGGAAAAAAAGTTTATAGTTTATTTTTTTAACTATGAAAACTGCCACATAAAATGCATTTTGCAGTGTAGATAAACATTCATACTTTGACATATTTTGTTTTATTAATACTCTTTCAGCAGTACAGTGGTAAAGGTGGCTACCACGTACGACTCACAGTCCTGGTGTAAATCTTGGCTTGGACCTTGGTGTGGTTTGGATGTTCTCCATGTGCTTGCATGTTTTTTTTCTGGGTACGCTAGTTTTCTTCCACAACCCAAAACCATGCACGTTAGGTTGAGTGAAGAAGATTGGTTAATGTGAATGTGAATTGTTGTGTCTGCCAGCCCCAAATGTGATTTTTGTCGTAACCAGCTTGTATCCTGACTTCATGAGGACACACACAACTTTTGCCATAATACCCCCACTGATTAACTACTACAACTACATTGACAACATTGACAAGTCTTACCTCCAATTGCTCCTACTGTGGATGTTGCTAAACCTCTCACTGCATGCTAAAAACTGCAGTGTGAAAAGGGGCACTTCTATATCTGATTTGATCAACAAATAAGACTTCCCTGCAGTCTGAACAAGGTCAAAGTGCCCTGTGATTGACTGGCGACCAGTCTACTGTAACCCTGCCTTTTGTCCAAAGTCAGCCGGGAGAGGCTCCATCTCACTTTTTTGTCCAAGGACAATTAGTCAGTCACCAGTCAATCACAGGGCATATACCATATGGACAAACAACTATTCACATTCCCACCTTTGGGAAAGTTAACATGTATGATTATGGACAGTGGGAGAAAGCCAGAGTACCCCTTGAAAATTCACACAAGCAATGAGAGAACAGTTGCCAGTTTGCATACTTCTGCAACAGTTTTTTTTAATCTTTGTGTTTTTTTCACAACAAAACTTGAGCTGCCTGTTTCAGTTGGAAGATCAGGGCTATACTTCCTGAAATACTTAGTGTTGCAGCCTTTTCACACTGCACTTAGTGTGAAAGGACGATGATGCCGATGGCAACGGTGGTGCGGCCATCGCATATTTAGAAGTGGTGACGCAACAGCCTAGCAGAAAGTCGGGAGGCTTTCCCCGCTGAGTGGACTGCAATTCTGCAATATGCATTTGTAATTGTTGGAAAAGAAAGCCCTAACTTATATTAAGGAGCAGGAAGTGACGCAGCAGCAAAAAAAATATATATATATCCCATACTAATTTCACAGGATCAACTCGGAGTTAATCTCGTTCGTGATCTTCTTAGAAGCTCAGAAACTCAGAAATCATTCTGCCAGTCCACTCCCATTGGAAGAGCCTTTTGACGTCACTGCATCAATGCTTCCGCGTAGAACATTTTTCTATTCAATGACATGACACTCGGCATCATGTCAAGACGCACCGACGCTCCCTTACCACACACAATGAAGTCGAGGGCGTCGGACGTTTTTCCAAGTGCATTGTGCAAAGCCCTTTATGCTGGTTGAGTAGAGATGTTCAGGAACAGGAAAAGCTATGTTATTTTAGCACAGCTTTTTAGATGCACAGCCATTTCACATGCATTTTGAATTAGTCTTTGACCAGATCAAACTAAATTGGATGTTTAACCTCAAATGGCCTGCAGCTGAGAGTTTTATTGTGATAAACCAGGTTTCAGAGGATTAAATCTGACCCATATAACTGCCTAATCTTATGTGTCTTGAAAACATTGAAAGTTGATTTAATCAATAACACATACTGGTACAGTAAAATGCTTCTCTCGTTGACTTTGTTCTGCATTTGTTCACTCTGCAGAGTGAGGGGACAAATGTTTGAGTAACCACCCAATGGTCAGAAAGGTTAAGTTTTTGGCGTGAGGAAAAAACTGTGTACGCATTGTTTTATTCAGTCACCACTTGAACACTGTTCAATTCACAACAATAGATGCATTATTACTAATTGTACAAGTACCGTTATCTGTTGCATTGTTGCCAAAGCTGTAAACCACTTGAATATATAACAACTAGAACCGCTAAATATTTTTGCAGTCGACTATAATGTGATGAAAGTCAAGTCAAAGTCAATTAGTTGTTGATATCATTGATATTTTTTCAGCTCAGTACAGCGGTCCCTAACCTTTTTTGCGCCACAGACCAGTTTCATGTAAAGACATATTTCAACCGACAGGCACAGAAATAAATAAAATTAAATGATTAAGTATACAACTCACGATTACTATGGTTATAGTTGTAGATTTTAGTGGGTGGGTTTTATTAAGTCTGGCACATGTTTTACTTCAACAAACTGGTCGGTCTCATCTTGTATTCCACAGAGGACTGTCGACTCACCCATCTGTTGCCATCGCTGGACTATCACGCTCTGTGGAGCAGCAAGATGCCCGGCTAACAAGGCGACACAGTCTTTATGCCGTATGTCTGCAGGTACGAGTACAAAAATAAGGTGGTTTTTGAAGAGAACAGCGGTTAGCCTTGTGAGATAGTTTACCCACGACGTCACGCACCGCCATGTTAGCGGTTGACACATTGTTTTGTCCCGGTGCTTTTTGAGTGTTTGAATAGAGAATCCTCCTGATCTTAACCACCAACATGGCAGACAAACAAATACCGATGACACGATTGAAAACTGTCCTTGAAGATTCATATCGGTGGTAACTTGGCACTGGCGGCGACTAACGAGGGCAAGGTTAAGCACTCCTAAAAATGTACTAAACTATGACATTGCATTTCCAAAGAAGAATTTGCTGACATGATTGTTGAATTACAGTATATGACATGACTGCATAACCCCAACTCACTTGATTGAAGAAAATTATGAATTGTGACAGAGGTCAGTCAGGACAAAAGACATCACTGTTTTTCTGTGTATGTTTAAATCCTACGATTACATTCTGCATTAAAAAGATTTTTAAAAAATCAGTGTGTGACTTTTGGTAAGTAGGTTACTTATACCCAAACATCATAAAAAAAAAAAAATACCAGTAAGTACAAGATAGTATGCCAGTGACATCAATGGATGTTACGTGTCTGAAGAAAATCTAGCACATGACCCCATTTACACAACATATACAGGCACCACACAGGAATAAGATGACTTGACAAAACAAGATGATACGCATAGCATGAGACTTCTACATACTGTAACTACAACTTATCAATGAGCCAAACTAACAAAAAACACTGCAATTGACCTGTGACTCCAAATAAAGGAAGATCATCCATCCATTCTCTTCACCACTTATCCTCACTAGGGTATGCTGGCTCCTATCTCAGCTGACTCCGGGCGAGACGTGGGGTACACCCTGAACTGGTCGCCAGCCAATCACAGGGCACATGTACACAAACAACCATTCGTAATCACATTCACACCTACGGACAATTTAGAGTCTTCAATTAACCTACCATGCATGTTTTTGGAATGTGGGAAGAAACCAGAGTACCTGGGAAAAACCCACGCACACTCCACACAGGAGAGGCTGGATTTGAACTTTGAAATGTGTCCTCAGAACTGTGAGCCGGATATGCTAACCAGTCATCTACTGTGCCGCCAGAAGATCATACAGATTAATATGTTACAGTATACTATTTGGTAGCACCTCACAGTCGAGAGGTTCTGGGTTCAGATCCTCCCATCCTGTGGGGCAGTGTTTCTCACCTGGCGGTTCGGGACCCAAAAGTGGGTCGCGGACAGGTAGTAAAACAATTATAACACAATTCAGACTTCTGAAACTGTTACAGTTGCTTTGGTCTGCAGCCTTCATTTCCTAAAAAGAAGACAAACCATTGATGTTGCTCCACTGCATGCAGTTATGTTCATCCTCAGTTTCTTAAGAAGGTGCTTTAGAGGGCACTTTAAACATGTTAGCATGAGTAGTTGTGTTTTAAAAAATGATATTCATCTGTTATCAAAGGCTATTTTTGGACAATACATGTTTTTTATTGTTCCTAACTTCTGTAATATTGGGTTGCGACTTCGCAACAATACAAAAATGCGGGTGCCAGGGTGACAACAGCTGAGAACCACTGCAGTGTGGGGCGTTCCTTCCATCCATCCATCCATTTTCTGAGCCGCTTCTCCTCTCTAGGGTCACGGGCGTGCTGGAGCCTATCCCAGCTGTCATCGGGCAGGAGGCGGGGTACACCCTGAACTGGTTGCCAGCCAATCGCAGGGCACATAGAAACAAACAACCATTTGCACTCACAGTCATGCCTACGGGCCTTACACACCCCAAAAACAGGCACGTTCGCTTTTATTTTTACTTTTTATTATACTGATTAAACTCCCTCATGGAGAAATTCAATTAACACTGCTGTATATCTATTTTGTGTTGCACACAACATACATAGAACCAAATGACACACATGTAGGCAGGCACACAAGGAGAGATGGAGAGAGGTAAAAGTGGAATGGGCACGCAAATAGTGTTTCACCTCTTGAGTTTGGGGAGTGGGGATGGTGCCTTCCTCAAAGGCACGGCAACAGTAGACAGGAACAAAAGTTCCGATTTCCAACTTCATTGGAATTGGGGTTTGTAGAAGAAGAAATACAAGAAGCTAGTCTAACTGTTAGCTTATCTGGTAACTAAATTGGAATGACAAACTTTTCTCCTTTTTACTGTGGTGAATGACTTGCTAGACATGTTATACAAGCAGTCAACACAACCAGTTACTCCTTTATTTGTATCCGGCAACATCTTCAGGTCGCTCCCTAATCAGCTATTGTTCCGTTTTACGATATCCCGGCAAACAATCGTAAGCCTCCTCCCTATGTTATTTTGAATGCCACTTGAGTTCTAGGCAGGACAATATGACTGGCTGCTACATCCAGGAAGGACACGCCCTACTGCATGCAGGAGGGAACGACAGTATCTGACTTCAGTGTGGCGGCGTTATTATGAATCCCACGAACCCTAACCCACCCTTATCCCAACAAACATGATTGTTTTTATTTTGTAAAAATGTGATACATTTTTGGAATGGCCAACTCCTTTTATCTGTGTAGCCTGCGCTTTCTGCCTAATTGCAGAAGAGCGTGTCCTGCCTGGATGCAGCAGCCAATCATATTGCTGCAGGGCGCATCAACACCTTCTCTCCCAAAACAGATGTCTGTCAACGTACCAAGACGATGAGAGGCAACACAGTGCTGTAGTGCACCCAGTGTCATGAGCTGTGCCCTGCAGTTCCCTTGTTGGAGCTTGGGTGGCGCTTTGCGCCCCTCTCGCCCTCTCTATCTCCCTTCCCAATAATCAGCACCACCTCGGCCGCGCACCTGTTGTCAATCACCCTTCATCATCACCTGCATTTAAGCCTGCCAGATCCAAGACTCCACTGCCAGAATATTAACATTCACCCCTGCTACACTGGCTTGCGACTTACAGGTAAGTGACGCCAGTCCTCGCAATATTTCTGACCTCCATGTTCTTCCTTGTCCTCAGTGCTCCTTCTGTGTTCCCCGCCTTGCTGACCTCTTCCACCACGCCACCGGCTGCCACACGCTCCCTGTCAAACCGACCTGCCAGTACGCCTCAAGGATCCACCTCTGAATCTCTTCTCAATAAACCATTCTCCACAAACTTCTTCAAACCTCCGCCTGCTTCTGGGTCCAGTTAAAATTTACACCATTGTATCGTGACATCCAGACCATACAAAGAGTACAGTGTAGTCATAGTAGTGGTAGTAGTAGAACAATAAATACAAAAAAATTGTTTATCCTGCTTTTGATAGCCTTTGAAAAAAACCCAGCTGATGACATATACATGCAAACATCTTTGTAGAGCACTTTTAAGTACTACAACTGTGCTACAACCGGATTTTTTACATTTACGGCATTGCCTTGATGCCAAATCAAACAGTGTTGTTAAGGAAGTTTACAGGTGGCAAATGACATGCTGAATCCATGCAAAGATGTTATGTTATGTCTGCCAACAATAAAATCTAAGAGCATGTATTTTGTAACTATTATCATGACAAACAGAAACTATTCAAAAGTAGATTGCATTTTGGATTGAACTTTAAAAATTAGTATTAACTAAGTATTTTAACTAACTATATCTATAATATGAATAACTAAGTATTTTCTAAACCTTGGTGTGGATGTAAAAAAAACAACAACAGCAAGTTGTGTTATAATTAACAGACACCCATCGTATAAAAAAAAATATTTCTTTTAAAATTACAAATAAATAATATAGAAAGTGTGTTTTTCAACGCGTTTCAAATGGTTTGATTTAGGAAGGGAATCACGTTTCCTCCCCCAAACTGCCGGATCTTGATTTAAATAATGTATTCATACTCGTGTTACAGAGCTTCGTTTTTGCTTGTTTCCATCATCCTTGGTATAGTTTCAAAAAGCATACAGTCCCGATATTGTGATATTATTTCTATCGATGTGTTACACTGTCAAATGTATACATTTACCGATTTGAGCTTCTATTTTATCCTGGCGAAGTGCAGGATACGTGGCTACTGTGAGGCGTTCTGCGGTCTATATAAACGCGCCGCCATCTTACATTTTCCAGTCGGCACTCTTCCGGACCAGACGTGATTGACTGACTTCGGAGGGAGTAGACGGGGGGCTCCCGCTGATTTTCGGCGTCACATTTTCCTCGACTTTTTACAGATTGAATTGTTTTCTTCCATCTGAATCCAACTGGAAGGATTTGCTGCGTTTTTACACGGGTAGGCTGCAACGTTATAATGCACTGATCATGTCCGCCTCCCGGAATTGTTGTTGAACACGAGCCGGTCGGGACTCTGCTGCTGCATTCCCGGCTTCCGTTTGGGTCCTCGTAGGCACCACCGCGGGGCGATAATGGCTGGTTAATGGACAGCATGTTGTTGCTCTCTTAATGAAAGTTGTTAATTTTAACTTCCGTGGAGAGGAATTCCGGTCTACATCAGTAGAATTCTTGCCTAAACGTTTACGTTGGGCTCGGGTGTTCCGATAGCACCCCAACAGTAGCCACTCGAAGCCAACATTAGCACAGATACTGTTGGCCGCATTCCATTTAGTGACTCACGGTTTCAGGACTTTTGTCTTTTTGTCGAATGGCTTTGCTTTCAGATGGACTGTTCATTATGCGTTTGATATCCGGCATTGCTCAAGCTTTGCGTGGGCATGTTTTCTACTTTTGTTCTTCACGGTAACAAACAAACGGAAGTTTCACCAAACGTTTATTGGAGTGTTTAACTGATAAACTCCACATTCGAACTTAATTCGTTTTCGACATAACTATAACATTTCATGGATACAGTTGAAGTTTACTCTATTAATGGCAGTGTGTTTTTTTTTTTTCCTCGTTTTTTAAATTTTTTTTATTTTATGAAACAAAGCCCCACACATTCCTCCGAGCCGTTGTTGCTTTGGGAGGAAGACGAGGTGGAGCCAGAGTGTGAAATTTGAGTCACGACTGTTGGAGAAACGAAGTCGGGCCAGCCGGCAGCTGTGGGAGAGGGGCGGCAGCAACTCAAGTTACCAATGCGCCTCTTTTACGTTGTTCACCTGCCCTTGCTTTCACGCTTGTCCGAAGGAGCGCTTTAACACACTTCGCTGGAGACATATACAATGCAAGCGACTTTTTGTCGAATGGGGGGGGGGGGGGGGGGGGGTTTGTTAACTTTCGTCATTGATTACCGCCTCCAATTTTTTTTGAAAAAGCGGCAAGTCGTGAGCGTCTAAACGCGGCTTTAAGATTGACTAGATTTCGCCTCTCTGCTCTGTCAATCTGGTTTGAGTTGAGCAAATAGTCACAGACAAAAAAAAAGACGAGTTCAGAGGTAATCATAATAAGAATCATCTTTTATTTGCCATGTATGTCCAAAAAACACAAGGAATTTGTCTCCGGTAGTTGGAGCCGCTCTAGTACGACAACAGACAGTCAATTGACAGAGAACACGTTTGAGACATAAAGACATTGAGAAAGACCCTGAGCAATAAAGGGTTGCTAGTTATCTGGTAATGCCGGTACAATTTTATTTTTATTTTTTTTTGACAATTGTGCAAAAAGATGTAGAGTCCTCTAGCACTTAGAGCATAAATGCCCTGAGTCGACCAATTCATCCTCGTTAAAATGTATTGGACTAAAGATGGATTAATTAGCTGTATTAATAGTTCATATATTTTAGTCATAAATAGTATGTGTATGTATTATACAATAAAATGTTCCAACTGACATTTTAAAGCTGAGGCGTTTGAAGTCTCGTGCGAAGAATTGTGGTGTTAACAAATAGATTTTGACTTAAATATATGTACTTTATGCTTTAATATATTTGGATAGTAGCCTAGCAAAGAGGTTTGAGCATATCTGTCAGTTTTTCCTCTCGGCTACCACCCATCATTCTGCACTGGAGACATCCACCGTATGTTGCAGAGACTGCAGCCATTGAGCTCATTGTATAGTAAGATGGCAGCCAGCAGTGAGGCTGCTGACCCTGCACATTTCTTCGCTCTCTCTCTCTCTCTCTCTCTCTCTCTCTCTCTCTCTCTATCTCTCTCTGTCTCAACCAGTGAACATGTAGCTGCTCCGACCTCTGCGTTCCTCAAAAGCAGCTTGTTGAATGCATAAAGCATTGCGGTTTTGTAAACACTTACTTTTCATACTTTTTTTTTTAGCGCCACTATTCGGCTTTGTTTAACAATCAGTGTTTTTACTTTGATAGGAATTGTTGACATACTACCCCATGCGTATTGACCCGTTTGTTTTGTGTAACAGTTCCACAATTTAGTGAACATTTCTTTTCCCCTTTTCAGCAGTTAATTTCCTAAAGGTCTATCAACAGATAGACGGAGCGAGGCTATGGATAATTGATTACATTTGAAATAGTGTGATCGAGATGATTAATTCTGCCAGAACTATAAATAGCCGTAGTTGACAGCATTGTGGGCTTGATCATGTTTTCTATTTCCTACTGTTGGTAGTTTTTTTTTTTTTAATTCAAACTCATACCAAATGAGCAAAATGTTTGCATGACTACCTATTTAGACTAAAATACACAACTCACTGAACGGCTTTCAAGCATTCTACCTTGTCACACTAAAGATTGGTGTGGTATTTTCTGGATTCTAGTCTAGACCAGGCACTGACTTCTAGACCTCACATCTGGCTTCAAAGAAAACCCCATTCAGTTTTTGGTGGAGCTTGTTCTGCCTTGACTTAATTGTTCATGGTTTAGTCCGTTTAGCTTGAGGATAAGGCTGCCATTTGTTTGCTGTCAATTGAAGACTAGGCTTTTTACCCCCCCCCCCCCCCCCCCCTTTTTTTGGCTCTTCTTTCAAAGCCTGATGCAAAGATCCACTTATCCACCAGTGTGAATGATGTGCTTTGATTTGTATGAAGTCTAGTATTGCACATATGGCTCCCATTTAAATAGGGGGTTTGGGTTATGCGAGTTCCAGCTTCTCAAGCTTGAGAGGATGGCGTGTGAACAGTGAATTAGAATTGGGTTTTCGTGGATGAAACGGCATACCAACAGCCTGTCTTGAGATTGTTTTAGTATTGCAGTTGCAATTGGGTGCTGTGGGGATGTGAAGAAAAGTCATTCAGTGCAGGAGTTTTTGCTTTTGAGTTTCATTTTGGCTCTATTTTAATGACTGCTGCATTATAATTGATGTGACCAGTGTTGTTGTTTTAGGGGAGATATCTTTGTTGTTATCAGAAGAGAAAATTTGCTTAAAAGAGACGTGGCAAATTTGATCAATATGGTATTGTAGAAAAAGCTGCACTACCTTTTTTAAGACAAAAATACCTACGCAATGTACTTTCAAGATAAGCTAACATACCTACAATTTCAACTTTTTATTTATATTTTAAAAAAAATTTTGGGTATGTGGAATCCCATATTGGAGAGGAAAGGCAAAATTCATTGAACTGTGCTTCAACTTTCCATTATAGTTCTTTGACAATGCAGACTTTTAAAAATGCGTTCTGTATGAGGCACATGCCAAAGGCCATTCTACCATGGGGGAAAAACTGCACAATAGCTTTATTTAATTTGAGCATGTAGTAAATACATTATCTAGTAAAGTATGGAAAATTGTATCAAATTGGTGTGAATATTAGGCTCAATGATGTACTTCGCAGGTAAGTGCGTGTTCTCTAGAAAGTGACACATTTAGTTTAACACATTGGTTGCTAAGACAGTTCTTTTTAATGGCTGTTATTGAACAGTCATCTGAAAATGGGATACTCTCAAAATGCTGCACGGCCAACTGAACGCTTGTAAGGAAACCAGAGTGGTCCACCATTTCTCTGTTGCTGACAGTTGTAGCCATCTCTCACAACTGAACCACTTTTGAATCAGACTTCATGGTGTCAAGTGACTACTTGGAATTCTATAAACTTTCCATGGGGGATGCGGGGGATGCAACCCCCCCCCCACCCCAATTTAGATATACTATGGTACTTTGATCTGCGTTTAGTCCTAGATGCTGTTACATTGTCACTGTTTGTTCATGTGTAACTCATAATAACACAACGTAACATGGACAAATTATCTGCTACAATGTTAACTTGCAGAGTGTACTTTCTGCTTCAAAGGCGGTGGAGGAATGTGTACGGCCTCTCCCCCCACTGCTTATTTTCCTTCTACAGAGTGTGCCACGTCCCACCCTTCCTCACATAAGTACTACCTAGCTGCCATCCAATGTGGGCCTTTTAATGTGAACAGCTATTTACTTGGGTGGATTTCACAAGACTAAATCCAAAGGTTAAGATTGAAAGATGGCACAGTGTAGTCAACTCTTTCAGCAGGAACTAGTACAGCGATCACATTTGTATGAATTGTGTGTGTTGCAGTTGTTTTTAGTGTAATCATTAACAATGAGCCAGGAATGAAAGGAAGCGAGAGGTCACTGGGGCTGATAGTGTTTTCCTCCGTGTTTCAGATCAGGAAGCTGTGACGGCCGTGGTTTGAGGAAAGGAACATGGCTTCCCAGGGTGAGTTGAAACTTCAAGCACATGCATGGATTTTATTCAGTCTCCCTTACACATGCACACAAACAATACATAAATGTATTTACAAATCCTCACATAAACTCATTTGTTTGATTAGCATGTTGTTGGAAAAAATGGTAAACATAATTTCTTGAATTACCATATGAGGGTTTGAAAACTGCCATCTCAACAAACGCTTCACAAATCCTAAAATGGCAATCCAGTTTCTGTACATCCTGGTGTTGCATTTAAGATGATTAACATGGATTTCCGTAATGTACCAATTTCTCTTAAATTCTGCTCTGCTGACTTGATCATCCAAAGTTTTTCAGTTGCCTGTTTTTCTATAATCTTGTCCCCCTTCAGCTGATTTGATGGAGCTTGACATGGCTATGGAGCCTGACCGGAAGGCAGCAGTCAGCCACTGGCAGCAACAGTCCTACCTGGATTCAGGCATCCATTCAGGGGCTACGACTACAGCACCCTCCCTCAGCGGGAAAGGAAATCCTGAAGACGATGATCTTGATAACAACCAGGTCATGTACGAGTGGGAGCAGGGCTTCAACCAGAATTTCTCCCAGGATCAAGTCCAAGGTGAGTCCCAAGAGCAGCCATTGGATAAATCATTTTGAAGATTGGCACAGAAGTCTTTGTGGGGAAACAAACCCTCCTATCTTTTTCAGACTTGGATGGTCAGTATGCCATGACCCGTGCCCAGCGGGTGCGTGCAGCAATGTTCCCAGAGACTCTTGAGGAGGGCATGCAGATTCCTTCCACACAGTATGATACAGCAAATCCTACCAATGTCCAGAGACTAGCAGAACCTTCACAAATGCTCAAACATGCTGTGGTCAATCTGATCAACTATCAGGACGACGCTGAGCTCGCAACCAGAGCCATACCGGAACTCACCAAACTACTCAATGACGAGGACCAGGTAGTTATCGTTGACAGAGTGTCGTGCTGTACAACTCTGCCGTTATTGGT
Source organism: Phyllopteryx taeniolatus (assembly GCF_024500385.1). Classification (NCBI taxonomy): domain Eukaryota; kingdom Metazoa; phylum Chordata; class Actinopteri; order Syngnathiformes; family Syngnathidae; genus Phyllopteryx; species Phyllopteryx taeniolatus. The sequence goes on along the minus strand of NC_084507.1, from coordinate 8,659,422 downwards.
TGACAATGTTTCTCCTCTTCCTCCTAGGTTGTTGTAAACAAAGCAGCAGTGATGGTGCACCAGCTATCGAAAAAAGAAGCTTCCCGTCATGCCATCATGCGCTCCCCTCAGATGGTGTCTGCCATAGTCAGGACCATGCAGAACACAAACGATGTGGAAACTGCTCGCTGCACTGCAGGGACTCTCCACAATCTCTCTCATCACAGAGAGGGGCTGCTGGCTATCTTCAAGTCTGGTGGGATCCCAGCGCTCGTCAAAATGCTTGGGTATGTATGAAAATTAAATGGAAAGGCTATTTGATATTTGAAATATAATTTGGTCAGGGATGAAGCGTGTAAAGGAGAATTAGCAGTCAGTTGTTGCAGGCTAAAAATATTATCTTGTTCAAATGTAAACAGTCAACTTTAATGCTCATTTGTATGCTTCTCAGTTTGGTGTTTTACAAAACTTGCAATAAAGACTTATTAGAATTGTTGGAAGATTTGCACTATCTGTTGGTAGTATATGCAGAACCAACTGTGTTGACACATTTGACAGTGGTAAGCAAGGTACAGTTGCAATGGGGGGGAAACATGCTAAATTAATTGGCCATTTGTGCCTGTCAAACAGTCATTGGAAGAGGGGAAACAAAATTCAAACTCCAGTTCGTATTTCCCAGTTGTACTGTAATCCCATAATCCTTTTTGTGCATTGCAGTTCACCAGTGGACTCGGTCCTGTTCTATGCCATTACCACCCTTCACAACCTTCTCCTGCACCAGGAAGGAGCTAAAATGGCGGTTCGTTTGGCTGGTGGCCTTCAGAAAATGGTGGCCCTGCTCAACAAAACAAATGTCAAGTTCCTTGCCATCACCACAGATTGTCTGCAAATCTTGGCCTATGGAAACCAAGAAAGCAAGGTGAGGTCTTGTCCTTGTCAGCCATGCTGTGAAAATGTCATAAAATCTTGTCTAGATTAAAATGGAGGTGGGTGGGTCCTTTTTCTAGCTAATAATCCTGGCCAGTGGTGGCCCTCAAGCACTGGTGAACATCATGAGGACTTACACCTATGAGAAGTTGCTGTGGACCACAAGCAGAGTACTTAAAGTCTTGTCAGTCTGCTCCAGTAACAAACCTGCCATCGTAGAAGCTGGTATGTTAAAACCACCAAAAGCCATAAACAAGTTTTTCACAACTCGCAGGCTCTATGAACGTTAGGGATTAAATGTTTTAATTGTTTTTTTTTTTTAATGTGCTTTGTATTTCATTTTTCATATTTGTCTCTTTGCTCAGGAGGCATGCAGGCTCTTGGACTCCACCTGACAGACCCCAGCCAGAGACTGGTCCAGAACTGTCTCTGGACTCTCAGGAATTTATCAGATGCTGCTACCAAACAGGTGACGCCCGTATAACAAACATTAAATATTTGATTTGGACTAAAAGTTTGTCATTGTTTGTAATTAATAGTATTTAGGTTTCAGTTAAAGCGAGTAACTGCAGGTTTTCAGATGTTGATCTACTGTTCTTGAATTCTTGCCGTCACGCTAACTTGACAATTTGTCTCGCAGGAGGGTATGGAAGGTCTTTTGGGGACCCTGGTCCAACTCCTTGGTAGTGATGACATTAACGTGGTGACCTGTGCCGCCGGCATCCTGTCAAACCTGACGTGCAACAACTACAAGAACAAGATGATGGTCTGTCAGGTTGGTACTCACAGTGAAGATTAAAATGGACTTATTTTGCTTAGTTTGCTGTTTTTGTTAATTGAACAAAGTGTTAAACATTTTCTATGCATTTCCTCATCCAGTGTTTCTGCCTGCATGTCATATCATTTTAATCCCGTGTAGGTCGGTGGAATTGAGGCTCTGGTTCGCACTGTGCTTCGGGCTGGAGACAGAGAAGACATTACAGAACCGGCCATCTGCGCTCTGCGTCACCTCACATCCCGACACCAGGATGCCGAGATGGCCCAGAATGCAGTCAGGCTGCATTATGGGCTGCCAGTTGTTGTCAAATTGTTGCATCCGCCATCGCATTGGCCACTGATTAAGGTACAAGCATGTGGACCTGACGCACGTTTTAATGATTCTGTTTTTGGATATTTCAACTGTTTTGTATGTGAGATTCCTCGCCAAGTTGATTAAAAAGCTGTCTGACATGAAAGAGTTCCTCCCTCAGGCTACTGTCGGTCTCATCCGTAACCTGGCACTGTGCCCTGCAAACCACGCCCCTCTGAGGGAGCAGGGGGCCATTCCTAGACTAGTTCAGCTCCTGGTCAGAGCTCACCAGGACACGCAGAGACGCACCAGCATGGGAGGCACGCAGCAGCAGTTTGTGGTGAGTGCATACAAACATCGCAATACTTTTATGAACACACTAATAATACACATCAGCATCGGTAACCCCAGTACAGAGCTACTGGTTATTCGCTAGTGTGGTTCTCTCCACGGGCCTGTGTGGCTTTATTAACGGTCTTTCATTTTAGGAGGGCGTTCGCATGGAGGAGATTGTTGAGGGTTGCACAGGAGCCCTTCACATCCTTGCTAGAGATGTCCACAACAGAATAGTCATCCGAGGACTTAACACAATTCCACTATTTGTACAGGTAAAATGAAAAGTCACATTTGATTCTATTGCTTTGGCTCTTAAAGTCCTGACATTGTTTGAACCTCTCGTGTCTATGTGCAGCTCTTATATTCTCCCATTGAGAACATCCAGCGTGTGGCAGCAGGTGTCCTGTGTGAACTGGCCCAGGACAAAGAGGCCGCCGAGGCCATCGAGGCTGAGGGAGCCACCGCCCCGCTGACGGAGCTCTTGCACAGCCGCAACGAAGGAGTCGGTGTGTCTAAATGGTTGCTTTTCATTTGGCAGAAGGACTGGGATGCTCAAATCGTTTACATTTAGATTACAGTGGTACCTTGATTTTAAAGTTTTTAGAGTTCCAAGTGGTCACTTGGAGCCGAAATTTGTCACGAATGAGCTTTAGATCTGGCACCACCTGAGTGACGTGGAGGAAAAAATTTTTAGGAATTAAAGTGTAATGACATTCCTTGCATGTGGGCAAGGCGATCCAGTCACTGATGTACTTTTTTTTGCCATTTATTGACCAGGACAGTCAAACGCACAGACTCAGATGCCAGCTCCTAATCATTAGGCCATTCACTTAAAGGCACACTCATCCAACACGCGAATACTACTGTACGTCCTGTACAGGAATTTCACGTGGAAGAGCAAGTAAATTTTTTTTTTTTTTTTTACATTTTCTTGTTTTGGATCCAATACACTGTTTTTCTTAAATTTGACAAATAATCTGAGGGGGTCGGGAACAAATTAATAGCATGTCAATTCATTTAAAATGGAAACTGTTGATATTCATACATACAAATTGCCGTTTTGAACTCAAAATAGGCCATTTAAGTGAATCCCATAGATCTGATGAGTTTTTCCTGGAGGGGAGGGGAGTCTCTCTGTCGTCATAAGCTGTTTCGTACTCCTTGAACGCTGGCAGCTAGTGGTTTATGATACTTTTACCTCATTACAATGATCTAAATGTCGCTTGCTACTTTTATTTATCAATTATTGCTTATTTATCAACCATTTCATGCATAAGACTTCCGCATTGGGCGCTGTTTGCGCCAATATAATTTAAGCGCTAGTGACGATAAGTCTAGTTCACCAATCAAACGACAAGTTACATGACCTCACACGTCGTCTTCTATTGGGCTTCCCGGGCATGGGTAGTAACACGAGATAAGCCAGCCCGGTTGATTGTTGTGCCTGAATGGCTACTGTTTTGGGAAGGTCATTGTAACCATGAAGGCAACGGCGCGTTACTCTTGTTTACATTTAGACGAACAAAAACTGCTTTCATGTATTGTACACGGCTGTCTGCCCAAACGTGGATATGTCAGCTCTTATAACATCAGAAAACACCGTGCAGTAAATTGCAGTTTCTTTTTTGTGCTATTTACTCAGTACTTGTAATTATTTCACTGTATTTTTTACTTTTTAATGTGTTTTTTTTGGACTACTTTTTACTTGAGTACAATGTTTGGCTACTCTGCAGCTGACATCCTCTATTGCTACTCTTACGTTTAAGCAACATTTTTTTCTCATCAGATTAGGCAGTGTTGTATTTGTTGCACTGGTCTTTTGTATTTTCGTGGTGAAGTGTTGCGGGTCGTGGCCCTGGTTGTGGTCCCAGCGGAACTGTGAAGCACGTCTAACGTCGGCGACAAGAGCAGATCTGCTATTAAATCTTGTATTAATTAGGAAACGTGCTTACAATTCTCTAATTAGTTAGGGATGTTAATGTTAAATGTATTAAGCAATGTTAGGGATTGTCAAAACACAGAATGAACTAACTTCAAATTCAGAAATGGCCAATAAAAACAGAACAATATTGTACTTAATATTTTCCTGAAGGATGCATTTGGGATTAGTCTTTAAAGTTGGTAATAGTGAAAAATGAAGTGAAACAGACTGAGTTTAGTCAGTTCTTTTACAGAATTAATGTGTACATCAACATGTACTTGAGCAGTGTAACTGTTTTTCTGCATGAAATTAGTTTTTCGCCTTATTGTACACTTCAGTCTTCCAGATTGCTTAATTCGTGTTAAAATAATTAAAAAAAATTGCGCGGTCCTGGCGGATCCCCCCACTTTAAAGATTTTTTTGGGTCACCTTTTTCATGCCTTTGGTGTCTGGATATTGTACAAGCCTGTGTTTATTAAAAAAAATTGCTGGGTTGCGTCAAGAAGGGCATCTGAAGTAAAAACCGAACAAATCATGTGAGTGACTCGCTGTTGTGTCCCCTGATTGGACAAGCTACAAGTGAGCAAAAGATGGTGGCTTTGTAGTTGTCACTGAATTGATGTAATGATCAATTACAAGACAAGAGTATGAATCTGTAGAATAGGAAGCTAACCTGTTTCCTCGCATGTTTTCTCAGCCACATATGCAGCAGCAGTTCTATTCCGGATGTCAGAGGACAAACCTCAAGACTACAAGAAACGCCTCTCCGTAGAACTCACAAGCTCGCTCTTCAGGACGGAACCAATGGCCTGGAACGAAGTATGAAGCACGTGTGTGTGTGTGTGTGTGTGTGTGTGTGTGTGTGTGTGTGTGTGTGTGTAACTTGTTTGTGTGCAACTTGTCTGTGTGCAGACTGCAGAGCTTGGCCTGGACATCGGTGCTCAGGGAGAACCTCTAGGCTACAGACAGGATGGTAAGCCAGTCAAATGATGTTAGTCCTATTGTTCAACTGTCAGATGGTTTCTGAGAGGATCATCTCTCAAAAAAAGCATGATGGTTAGAAGTTTGTCGCTCACACATGCTAACTTGAAGTCTTCCACACACAGTTTCCCCTCATTTGGTCTTTTAAAAAAAAAATAATAATAAAATAAATTAATTAATTAAATTAAATACATTTTTTTTTTTTTTTAAACCTGCCCTGTGTCTGGGTCAGTGGTAGTACGGCTATCTGAACCAGAGCACGGCAAGTCAGTGGAACGGTGGTAGTTGATCCATTGGTGTGTGCTTGTGGTGTTTCTCTGCTGTGTTTTGCTTGTACGTACTACTGTGTGAGCGCTTTGGTTTGACGTGCTTCTAACAGCTGCTCTGCTTCACCTGCCCTCCGCTTACCAGACCCGAGCTACCGTTCCTTCCACTCGGGTGGTTATGGCGCAGACTCTATGGGCATGGAGCCCATGATGGACCACGATCTGGGTGGGGGCCACCACCCCGGTCAGGACTACACCCCAGTAGAGGGGCTTCCTGACCTGGGGCATACCCAGGAACTGATCGAAGGCCTACCACCTGGTGACTCCAACCAACTGGCCTGGTTTGACACAGACTTGTAAATAACAAGACCAACATAACTCAACACTTCCTACTAGGTAAGATGGATCTTGATCCACTTGCATGCTTGTGCGAATACCTGTAGATGAACTCACTGAGGCTGCTGCATGCTAGCACTGCTCCTAGTTGCCAACTGTGTGTGTTGTGTTCTTCTAATCGATTTTTTTTTTTTTTTTTGCAGCTGTATTATGTGATCTGGATGACCCTGCGTCTTGATTCTCCCACATGGAGGAGGCGGGATTTTAGAAAGTGCCTGACGATGCATCCTGTCTATAGGAGCTCCATTGGGACAAATTTGTGACAAAGTTGGGTTCTGGTTTTAACCAGAGGATGGTCAGTTGACTTGAAATCCTGATGTGACACATGGATTTGGATCTGAAATACCCTTTTTATGTACTTTTCCATTTTTATCTTTTGTTTTTACTTATTTCCCTAAAGTCTGTAATGGTACAAAATGCTTTTAGCTTGCTTTTTTTTTTCTTCTCCCCCCCCAAATTACTCCAAATTATACCCATTTTGTTAGCTGTACCCCTTTTTATTTTATAATTTTTTTTGTCTCTGGTATTTTTTTTTTGGGTGAAAATGATCCATCACAGTAATGTACATGACCACATTTTAAATGGTGTCAAAACACTAAGGTTAAATCAGTATCATTGTAACATTTGTGTAGCTTTTGTATAAAACATTGGAAGTCATGGTCCAAATATTGAGCTATTTTCTTGCTTTAAAGGGGGACACTAAGGTGTCTCTGCTGTTCCAAAGGGGTTGTAGCTGGCCTAGCTGACAGAGGGCTGCTATTGGTCTGTTACTAAAGGGAGGTGGGGGGCTAGTCTAGTTGAAGGTGGTTGCTGTAGCCTGCTGTGTTCTGAAACAATAAAATGGACTCATTATTTCAACTGGCTGCATCCTTTACTTTCAAGCATTTGTTAGAACACAAAGCACGTCACTTGGACATTATAGTATCATTACGTTACAACATTGTAACATTTTGTGAAGTGGGTGATGCATATGCAGATTATTATTTTTAATGTCAAACATGATGAGGAAAAGGGCTCTTGGTATATGTGTGCATGCTGTAGTCACAGCATACACAACACTCCTAATGATGGTTACATTGACAATTGTTGAGTCTCCGCCCACAAACCAGATGTCATAGTTCCAAGACTGGCCTGTGAGAGGGACCATTGTGCCACAGGGCATCTGAACTGCTGGAAAATAGATTAATAGAAGAAGTGTGGCCAACTGTTCGCTCCTTGTCATTTTTTTGTGGTTAATTTGGGAACTGTGTTATACAAACTCAACACAAGTCCCCTATTTGTTTCCAGCAACCGCACAAGCTTTGTCACAATCGGTGAGTCAAAGTTGCTTAAGTGTGTTGACTACACAAGGATTAGTGATGAGAAATAACAGGTGTAACATTTATGCAGGTTGGGAAGGAAATACTTCACTATTAACACACCGCACAACAGTATCGTTGGTCAAGGTAATCTTTCAAAGACATCTGTCAATTGGGTCTTAGCTTAGTTTGATCAGAAATGCACAAATTTGGCCTGACTTTGTTTCTTCCACTTGAGATGATGAAATCATCAGTCAGCAGAACTATAAAATTTGCTAATATGAGACTTAGCTGTTGTAACTGCTGCAGTTATTTTTTCAGAGTGAGTCAATGCTCAGTTGTAACATTAAATAATTCACACAATACCAATAAACCAAAACATTTTTATACAAATAGTTTTAAAAAAGGCAGTACGGTGAATGACTGGTTAGCAGATCTGCCTCACAGTTCTGAAGACTTGGGTTCAAATCCTGGCCCCGCCTGTGTGGAGTTTGCATGTTCTCCCTGTGCCTGCGTGGGTTTCCTCCCACATCCCAAAAACATGGATGGTAGGTTGATTGAAGACTCTAAATTGCCTGTAGGTGTGAATGGTTGTTTATGTGCTCTGTGATTGGCTGGCGACCAGTTCAGGGTGTACCCCGCCTCTCGCCCGAAGATAGCTGGGATAGGCTCCAGCACGCCCTTGTGAGGATAAAGCGGTAAAGAAAATGGATGAATAGTTTAAAATATATTTTAAGGCAATTTTTTTTCTCAATGTATATTATAATTATTGCTACTAAAATGTAAACTACCTAATAAGCATCAATTTACAGGAAAGAGGAAATGTCCTCTTGACCCCTGTTTCAGTGAATGGATCAGACTTCATTCTTTTGTGGAAATCCTTTGGAGGATTTCAACTGCTAGTGGACACAAATCAACATAATACCTGCACTATAGGAGGATGAAAAATGATGTGCAAATTGTTCAAGTTAAATGATGCATCTGTGCTGACCAAAACCCGTCCTTCGGTCATCATAGTGAGACCAATAGAATCCTCTGGTTTTACTTTGCTGGATGACTTGACTTCTAGACCAGACTTTGCTGGATGACTTGACTTCTAGAGCAGACTTTCATCTAGAGCGGGGGTGGCCCACTCGATAAGCATAAAGAGCCAACATATTAGCAAAGCTCCACAACAAATGGATGCAACTTCAAACATCCAACTGCAATATTAGGTACACACTGCAATCTAGCTTTTTCAGATATTGTAGTCACCTCATTTAGAGATCAAGAGAAGGTCAAAATATTAGAAACAGATTTGTATGATGCAGTATTGTCAACTACAACCACAATGATTTTAAAAAATAAGGTAAGTGAAAACATCTTTGACCATGTCAGTCTAAAATCTGTATTATTGTTAATACATCTCTTCAATTGGCACTCAGATTGTGCACATACTGTAATCCTAATGTTGCTGATCTGTGTATATGTCCATTTATAGCTGTAAAACAGTATAAATTGGGCTTGACATGAGTCAAGTAAGCAACTTACAAGGCTGTGACAACAGAGCCATGTGTTAAGGTTTAGGGTTAGAGTGTGCTTGTTTTAGCGTGGGAAAAACGATGTTGGAATAAAAATGTGTTTCTCTGAGTAACTTTTAACATTAACTTTGTGTCATCCTCGACACAATTAGTATAGAGTGAGGTGAAAGGACGTTCCACTGAGGAAGCCAAAAGTCGTAAAGGACACTTTGGCCATCACTGCTATACTTGAAGTTCTGTTCTGACCCACTTTGAATATAATCTGTTTCTTTCCCACACCTGTTTACCCTCCACTTGTCCCAGGGGTCTGTGAGGGCAGCTTGGCAGCCAGGTTGGCAAAGTCCAATCCATTCTCCTTAAGTTAATTAAAACCTACATAATTAACCTAATTAACACAGATCCCAGAGGCATCAAAAAACCTTGAAAATTCATGTATTCAGAAACAAGAGACCCCTCAAAGTTTTAGGACATTTTTTTTTAACTTGGTGTCATTATTAAATCCCTGCGGCAGATTTAATAAAAATTAAGTACTGTACTGTTCCTCCACAAACATTGAAAAAGTTTAATTGTTTCTGGGCACTTCCCAACTCCAGTTTTAAAAAAAATGTGCATGTGTGTGTACCTGTAAGAAATAATTTTTATGTTTCTAAGTTTTGGTGGACTGCCAACTATTTTCAAAACAGGATCCAAATTCACTACAAACACAGGCCCAAGGGCCAAATTTGGCCACAATGTAGTAATTATATTTGGCCCGCAAGACCATATCAAATGTGTATTAGAGCTGGCCCGCCAGTATATAGCACATCCATCCATCCATTTTCTGAGCTGCTCCTCACTAGGGTCGCGGGAGTGCTGTAGCCTATCCCAGCTATCAACGGGCAGGAGGTGGGGTACACCCTGAACTGGTTGCCATCCAATTGCAGGGCACATAGAAACAAACAACCATTCACACTCACATACACACCTACGGGCAATTTAGAGTCTTCAATCAACCTAGCCTGCATGTTTTTGGGATCTGGGAGGAAACCGGAGGCCCCGGAGAAAACCCACGCAGGCACGGGGAGAACATGCAAACTCCACCCAGGTGGAGAACCCCGGTCCTCAGAACTGTGAGGCAGATCCCATAATGCTTTGCTAGTGTGCTGGCCCATCAGTCAAGACCGGCGAGCGCCCCTTCCCTTTCTGTTGCAGTCGTTAGCAACTATGCTACCAGTCTCCTCGGGCAAATTTACACTTCACCTTCCCAAAAATGGCCAAACGAAAGATGGAAAACAGTTAACTTCCAAGACAGGTAGGTGGGAGGCAGATTATCTGTTCACTAAAGTGAAAGACAGACCTGTTTGTCATGTGCGGAGCAACGTGGCTGTAACAAAGAATATAACATAATTGAATTAATGTCTTCTTTAACGCCGTTTATTAACTCCTAGGCAGGAACTGTTAATAGTTTGAAGTTTAGCTTTTTATTGAAGGACATTCTTCAACTCCGGTTTCCTCCCACATTCCAAATTGAAGACTCTAAATGGCCCGTAGGTGTGTATGTGAGTACGAATAGCTGTTTCTATGAGCCCTGCGATCAGATGGCGACCAATTCAGGGTGTACCCCGCCTCTCGCTCAGAGTCAGCTGGGATATGCGCCAGCACGCCGGCGACCCTGGTGGGGATAAGCGGTTGGGAAAATGGATGGTCTCTCTACAGCACATATATTCATCGTTGGGCCTGTAAGGTATCTCCCGCAATAAATGGGAGTTCACTGGATTTAACCTTAAGGTCACAAAATGAGTTGTGGAGCCTCAAATAAGTAATGGTTCCAGGTTTGCCTCAACACAAGCGTAGACTGATCAGGTTTTGGGCCTCAAGGCTTTTCTTCTAGATGGAGAACAATGCTGTGCCCGTTAACAATCGGCCAGGCTTTAGGTTTTAAGGGGAAAAGGCATTCCTCAGGTTGCCATGGCAAAGTCTGAATGACATCATTTGCTTGCTTCTTGAAGCTCCCCTCATCCTTGAATAAAAAGCCGACTCTGCCGTTCTCCCCTCCTTTTGCTCCTTTCATTTGTCGCCCTTTTTCCTAAAACCTATGCCCTACTCCTGCTATGGCTGAAGCAGTCGGAGTGTGCCAGGGTTGGCTCCTTCAAACACTACAGCTGATCTCAGCTTTCATCTGCCACAGAGGCGGTGAGGAGAGAGGAAATGAGAAAGGAAAAATGCATGGGATAGGAATAAGGAAAAGACAGGCAGAAAAGGGTTGGGGGAATTGGGGGGATGGGTTAAGTGGGTCTGGAGGTTTACTGAAAAAAGACATAAGAGTGACCGAGGAGAGGCAGTAGGGGGAGGTGGCTGAGGGAGAGGCCTATGGGACAACAATACAACTTTTATTATTATGGATCTGAGATCATATACATTTATAGAGAGTGTGTGTGTGGGTCTGAAATGTGTCTGGGCTCAAACTAAAAGGATCAAAGGGAACATGGTCACTATGGTGACAAAAAGCTCAAAGAGGGAACACGCACTCAAGAAACATACAAAAGCCACACTGATACTGAGATACAGGTGCACACACACACACACACACACACATGCTGTCTCCTTGGAATAGATGTTATTTAGCAAATCAAATAACGTATGTGTGTGTGTGGCTGGGATGTCCCGCATCGAAATAACATTAATCCCATCAGACCAAAAGTTGTACTAATAAATCGTTTGAAAGTAAATCTCCACAATGTCCAATAAAAAGCATGTAAGTGAAAATTTGGATTATGTTTTTATCCAAAAACAATAAGAATGTGATACATGCTTAGCATTGGACAGTGGCAATTTTGTGATTTTATGTTGTATGCCTGTATTTTATCAGCCAACTGCAGGGCATTAATAGCCATCCATCTGTTTTCAACACTGCCTTTCCTCATTAGGGTCGCAGGTGACTCGAAGCCCCTTACCAGCCAACTTCAGACAAGTACACCGTGGATTGGTCGCTAGTCAATTCCAGGGCAACCAACCTTCGCAGCCGTTCATGCTCAGGGCGCCACAGCTGTGGTTGGGGATGGTCTGTAGCCGCATCCAGTTTTGTCTGTCCACACTAACAAAGTGGACTTTTTTTGGCCACATTTGTGATTTAGAAAGTGACATTAATAATGCTAGTTTTATTTGACACTGTCAGAGAAGTATCAATTTAAAAATGTGTATATAATGAGCCGATGGGCAGAAAAATATCCACATCTGAAACTTCTGCTAAAACAATTCTATGTCTAACACATGATGACTTCTGCATGACTGACTTATTTTGGACTCGTTACCTCTGTCAATTGGGTTGCCTGTTAGCAGGATTACGATAAAACGGCAGGGCCTATCATTGACCATGGAGGATATGTAGCTGAAGCTTATTAAATCTCGCAGCAGAATTGTTTAACATGAGCGACAACTGCTTTTGTACATTTTGTACAGCTCCAAATAGTGAACTTCTGGTGCATGTCCAATTAGTCTTTGCGCGTGTACACTCAAGGCTTTGCACTTCATAGTGCCAGCTTCAAACTCCCCACTGCCAGCTGTCTTGTTGGGACTTTGTTTTACTAATGTTGATTTCGAGTCACCCTTCCCATGGGCTCACCACCTGTGGGAGGGGCCATAGGGGTCGGGTGCAGTGCGAGCTGGGCGGTGGCCGAAGGCGGGGACCTTGGTGATCCGATCCCCGGCTACAGAAGCTGGCTCTAGGGACGTGGAATGTCACCTCTCTGGCAGGGAAGGAGCCCGAGCTGGTGTGTGAGGTCGAAAAGTTCCGACTAGATATAGTGTGTGAGGGTCTGCTGGGAACGTCTTGCAGAATCCCCTGTCAGAAGGAGTTTCAACTCCCACCTCCGACAGAACTTTGCTCATGTTCCGGAGGAGGCGGGTGGACCACGTTCCGCGCCTCCATTGCTGAGGTGGCTGACTGGAGCTGTGGCCGTATAGTGGGGATGGGGCGCTGCCTCGCGCACGCCTCCCCGGTGAGGTGTTCCGGGCACATTCCACCGGGAGGAGACCCCGGAAACGACCCAGGGCATGCTGGAGAGACTATGTCTTTCGGCTGGCCTGGGAACGCCTCGGGATCCCCCCGGAAGAGCTGGATGAAGTGGCCGGGGAGAGGGAAGTCTGGGCGTCCCTGCTAAAGCTACTGCCCCCGCGACCCGACCTCGGATAAGCGGTAGAAAATGGATGGATGGATGGATGATTTTGAGTGATTTCTTTTTTTTCCCTCTTTACAAGCAGTATCAGAAAAACAACTGAACACAGCAATCCCACTGCAGAAGCAGCAAAAAATTATGACAGAAGTTTGCTGGACTTAAAATAAGATTCTACACTAAGTGAATAAATAATAACCTATCTGATGATATCCGACAGACATGTAAGCATCTCACCTCATTCATTGGTTAAACATTACTTCATTGCTCCTCATCTAAATTATTTATGGCCTAGAAGTGTTTTTCATAAAAAAATATTGACAGTAATTGTGACTTTGTGAGCGTTAGTGATCTAGGCAAGGGTGTATTCAGACTGACATACAAAACTGTGCTATGACGTAGGAACAGAACTCTGTTGTAAGTCAAGGATCCCATGTATTGTCATTTTTAATTCTACCCTTCTTATTGGAATGGGGGTTGAAAGAATGACAGTTCCATCCATCCATCGAAGCGCTTATCCTCAAAAGGTTCACAGATGTGCCGACGCCTTTCGCAGCTATCTTTGGGTGAGGAGCAGGGTACACCCTGAACTAGTCGCCAGCCAATCACATTCACACCTACGGGCAATTTAGAGTCTTCAATTAACTTACCATGAATGGTTTTGGAATGTGGGAGGAGACCGAAGCACCCAAAGAAAACCCACGCAGGCACAGGGAGAACATGCAAACTATGAATTATAAATTAATATAATGAATATAAATTTTAAAAATTATAAAATAAAATGTGAATGTGCAAATTCTGATGTTGCTGTGTGTGTGTGTATGCACAGTCCATCCATCCATTTTCTGAGCCGCTTCTCCTCACTAGGGTCGCGGGCGTGCTGGAGCCTATCCCAGCTGTCATCGGGCAGGAGGCGGGGTACACCCTGAACTGGTTGCCAGCCAATCGCAGGGCACATCGAAACAAACAACCATTCGCACTCACAGTCATGCCTACGGGCAATTTAGAGTCTCCAATTAATGCATGTTTTTGGGATGTGGGAGGAAACCGGAGTGCCCGGAGAAAACCCACGCAGGCACGGGGAGAACATGCAAACTCCACACAGGCGGGGACGGGGATTGAACCCCGCACCTCAGAACTGTGAGGCTGACGCTCTAACCAGTCGGCCACCGTGCCGCTGTATGCACAGTCAAAACTCCCAAAAAGCATCTGCGATTTACTGCACAGTGTTTTCTCAAGTTTTAAGTGAGCTGAAATATCCACGTTTGGGCAGACAGTGCCAGACATATACTACAATACATGAAAGCTGTTGTTTTTGTTTGTCTAAATGTAAACACGAGTAGCGCGCCGTTGCCTTCATGGTAACGACGACCTTCCCAACATGGCCGCCATGTACGCACGAAGGTCAGGGAGGCAGGCTTATCTCGTGTACCTATGTATACCTGGAAGCCCAATGGAAGACGTTGTGTGAGGTCATGTGACTTTCTTGGGTCGTTTGATTGGTGAACTAGAATTAAACGTCACTTAAATTGGATTGATGCAAACAGCGCCCAATGCAGAAATCGAAGTCATAGTCTCGCGCACGAAATAGTTTATAAATAAGCAATAACTGATAAATGAAAGTAGCGAGCGACATTTAGATAATTGTAACGGAGTAAAAGTACCGTTAGCGGTGAAAGTTTTTTTCTGGTCTCATCAACTCCTGTGACTTATCCAAGCAGGTCCCGAGCGCACAGGCGGAACCTCAGGCCAATGCACTTGCATATGGGGACCCCCCTTCCATGAAAAACTAATCGGATCTATACGATTCACGTAAATGGCCTATTTTGAGTTGTAAAGGACGAATTTCACCGAAAGGTGACTGATTTGCATGTATGTTTTATGTATTCCATGTTTTAATAATTGCTCCCACAGTTGATTTCTTCACAGCAAGCTACTTACCTACTGAAAATTCAGTTTCCCAGCTTGGTGCAGGTCTGCAGTTTTGTTTCTGGTGTCCTTTGACAGCTCTTTGGAGTTTGCAGTGTGACTGTTTGAGGTTGTGGACAGCTGTCTTTTATCCTGATAACGAGTTCAAACGGGTGCCATTAATACAAGTAACGAGTGGAGGACATAGGAGACTCTTAAAGAAGAAGTTACAGAACTGTGAGAGCCAGAAATCTTGCTTGTTTGTCGGTGACCAAATACATATTTTCCACCATAATTTGCTAATAAATTCTTTAAAAATCAGACAATGTGATTTTCTGGAGTTTTGTTCTCATTTTGTCTCTCATAGATAAGGTATACAAGTTCCTATGATGTAAATTACAGGCCGCTCTCATCTTTTTAAGTGAGTGAACTTGCAAATGGTGGCTGACTAAATACGTTTTTGCCCCACTGTATGTGTATCCATCCATTTTCCATACCGCTTATCCTTTTCAAGGTTGTGAAGATTTGGTGCCTATCCCAGCTGACTTCTGGTAAAAGGCAGACTACACCCTGGATTGGTCGCCAGTCAATCACAGAAAACATATAGACAAACTTTCACACTCACATGCACGCCGTCACTGAGTGGAGCTGAACCTACACTAACTGTACGAAAGTGAACCACTACAGCGTCAATGACTCCCTGTATGTCTATGCTATCGCTAAACAAGTCCTCTGAACAAGCGCTGAATGATGTTACAAACACACCCTGCAGTCATTGTGGTCCTGTAAATCCCCCAAGATGTCAGTGAACTACAATTCCCTCTTCGTTCACTGAATTCCTTTGCAGAATCTTTCGCAAGTTCTGACTTGTCCTACCAACCTACCATGTTGGTTCCATGCACACACACACACACACGCACGCTGGCATACACACACAGAAATTTACTGATGTTGGTATCTACAATTTTAATATTTTGTCATTTCATGAAAAAAATCATTATGACATACTTTCATAGCAGATGTTCAACAAGCAGTAGTGAAAACAGTACTTTTAAAGTGTCATGTAGTCTCAGTGTAACGTAGACATCTCATAATGTCCTCTAATTACCAATAAAGGCACATGTAACAGAACAGATTTAAGATGGAGGGAATTTGAAAAGTTAACTAAACTGGTTTTTAATTCAATTAAATTTATGTTTCCCCATCAAGCTTTTCATTTAATTAGCATTTTCTTCACACCTTTCTAAGTTGTGACCCCAAAAAAAAGTCTGCAATGGAAATTGCAGTATTTCAGACAATTCACCCCCTCCAACGAACTCCCTCAAAACCCACCCACGCCCCCCCCATTTTTTTTTTTTTTTTTGCAACCATTAGCGGGATCTTTGATTTAGATTAACAGAGGCCTGAAATCAATGCAAGATAATTAGAAAGCCTTTGGTGAAGGGCAAGGATTTCTCTGAGTATGCAGGTGTGTGTTGGACAGAGAATGCCAATGTGTGTGAGTCATTGGGACTAATTCAGTGTGCATGCATATGTTGTGGATAATGAATGTCTATTGTCTACCAACTGATTGATAATCAGATTAGAGAAAACCAGCCTTTGGTCAAAAGGGAATAATGTATGTTGTTTTTTCTTTTTAGTCCAAAACTTGTAATTGATAATTAAAACTGCTTTGAAAAACTTTTAGTTATACGGTGTTCCAAATTACTGTACTATACTACTACTATAATTTTTTTCTGCTCATTTTCCTAAATCCCTCAATGCAACTGATAGTGAATAACATTTTTTGATCATCAACAATAATACAGTATCTCGCAAAAGGGAGTACACCTCTCATTTTTAAAAATATTTTATTAGGGACAACTGAAGAAATTACACTTTGCTACAATGTAAAGTAGTCTCGGGACAGCTTGTATAACAGTGTACATCTACTGTCCTCTAAAAGTAACACAGAGCCATTAATGTCTAAACTGCTGGCAACCAAAGTGAGTACATCCCAAAGTGGAAATGTCCAAATTGGGTCCAATGAGCCATTTTCCCTCCCTGGTGCCATGTCTGACTTGTTACAAGTTCTCAGGTGTGAATGGGTAGCAGTTGTGTTCAATTTGGTGTTATTGCTCCCTCACTGTCTCATACTGCTTACTGCAAGTTCAAAATGGCACCTCATGGCAAAGAACTCTCTGAGGATCTGGGAAAAAAAACAATTGCTGCTCTCCATGAAGATAGCCTAGGCTGTAAAAAAAAAAATTGCCAACACCCTGAAGTGACTTGCAGCATGGTGGCCAAGACCATACAATGGTTTAACAGAATTGGTTCCACTCAGAACAGGCATCACCATGATCACCCAAAGAAGTTGAGTGCACCAGAAATGCTGCAGTGGTTGAAGAAGGGAGGGTAGGGGGCAGTCAGCCTGTCAGTGCTAAGGCCATAAGCCACTGTATCAAGTTGGTCTGCATGCCTGTCATCCCAGAAGAAGACCAAGACAAAACATATTTGGTCCAGAAGGTGTCAAGCGTGTGTGATGGCAACCAGGTGAGGAGCAAATGACACAATGAAATGTGTTGGGCCTAGAATCAAGCATATGGTGAGAGTGTGTTAAATATATTCTAGAAGTTATCATTTATTTGCTTAGCTTGCATTAGTATTATGGACGATTTTAGATGTCTCGCCTTCGAAAAGATGACTCAGCATCATCCGATGGAAGGGTGCCTGGACCAAGGACGTGATCGGATGTGGTCGGGTCGGGACAAGTGTTGGTCCAATATTTTGTGTTGTGTCTTATTGCTTAGAATACTATGTCTGGGAAAAACCCTCTTATTATCAAATATTATGTGTCGTGTCTTATTGTTTAGAATACTATGTCTGGGAAAAACCCTCTTATTATCAAATATTTTGTGTTGTGTCTTATTGCTTAGAACATTATGATTTGTAAATCCCTCCTATTTCAAATAAATGCAGGAGCGAGGGGGGGGGATTGTTTAGAGCGTGTTGAGAGGCTGTGATCTGAACAATCTCCCATACGCCCTCCTCATGAGAAAAAGAAACCAGCGTCTTCATTCCTTTTGTGTCTATTTTTTATAATGTTGGGTAAGATAAATCCAACATTAAATTGGTCCTTCGAGCCGGATGTCAACACACCCGAGGATTCCAGTTGTGGAGCCGACTTCCAGTTAAGAGACCGTGGCCATGACAAGTAAGACCCTTTACGGGACTGGTCTTCGTTCTCCTCAACTGGGATCTGAAGGTTGACGACAATCCACAGGATTGAAGACGACTGGTGAGTTAAATTTAAAAATTTTTTTTTAGGAAAAAGGACGCCGGAGTCCAGAAATTCCGCGAGGACGGCGGAGTCCTGTACGTACTTAAATTCCGTGTTTAATAAACCCTGTGGATACTAGTCAATGGCGGGTAGAATAAAGAAACTAGGAAAGTTTCGTGGCGTCGTAGTTAAATTCCGTATAGGATGGCGGAGTCCTCTAATGAGCTGTTGACAGACGTAGTTAAATTCCGTATGGGACGGCGGAGTCCTCTGACGAGCCAGTGTGAATGAAAACTGTTTGAATGAGAGTGTAAATGGGAAATGGGAAACCACTAGGTTTTTCATTCCATACCAAAACAGTGGGAAAGTAAACGGTGGACTTTTGTGGATGCAAAGGCAAGAATTCTCCACTCGAAAGAGTTGAAGTGAGAATTACCACAGAAAGTAAATTTGAATCACCGTCCTACTGAAAAGAAACAGTGTTCTAGACTACCCTAGGTAGTATTACACTGAACCAAATTCTTTCAAATGGGGAAAGGAAGTAGTAAAATAAAAAACAGGAATACACTGCAGTGTAAAGGTTGGAGGTTCATTAAATTAAATTTAAAAGAAAAAAAGAAACAGGATCCTGATAAAATTTTATATTTAGAGACAGGGATAACCGAACACGGCTTTAATGGTTGGTTAAATACACAAAAAATAGCCGCGTTGCAGGAATCAAATTATATAAAAAATAAAAGACAAGCCACCGTTAAACGTGGGAAAGGCTGTTGTCTGCAGCCTTGGAGCTTATCACAAAAATAGAAGATAAAAAAGAATGTGATGAGCTGCAGTAATACAGAGCATGCGTACCAAACCCACGCACATTGTTAAATTCATTAAGACCAGACGCTACTGTGTTTACAGTAGTGGACATTAATGCATTAATGCATTAATGCATTCTTTTCAGTACCAATAGAAAATAACAGTCAATTTTGGTTTGCATTCACATTTGAGAAAAAAAAAAAATATATATATACATTTACTAGATTACCGCAAGGTTACTGTGAAAGTCTAACTAATTATTCACAAGTTATGACAACACGCATGTCTTCTGGCATCTACAGATGAAGACACATGCAAAGATTCATTGACCTTACTGCATCATCTAACAGAAGAGGGACATAAAGTTAACAAAAATAAATTGCAATGATGTAAAAGACAAGTTAAATATCTAGTCTAGTCTTAAAAAATCCTAAACCACAGACGAAGAAACATAAATCATTTTTAGGTCTGACAAATTATTGTACAGCATGGATTCCAAACTATGCAGAAATTGTTGCACCATTGTCAAAATTAATATATGAAAACAACCTTAAAATTACATCACCTGTTTAATGGAGTACAGAGGCAGAAAAGGCCTTCTGTGACATTAAACAACATTTGGTCTCCAGTGCTGCGCTAGGCCTTCCAAATTTAATGATAAAACATTCATTCAAATGGTAGATTGTAAAAGCTATTGCATGACCTCCGTACTTACACAACAATACGGTGATAAGCTAAGACCAATAGCTTATTTTTCAACTAGAGAGCAGTTCACCCTAAAGGTCCCACATACAGTGTCTGCTCTCCTATTGCAAATCACCTGCAAGACATTTATCTTGCATTGCCATCTTGCTATCAGAACCACATTTGACTGTTGAGCGATGCACAACCTTAAATCCAGCCACACTAATACCCTTAATGATGAAGGCACGCAGCATGATTGACAGGAATTGGCTGAACAAGCTGCTGAATTAGTAGCATTAATCGAGGCATGCAAACTAATGATAAATAAAGATGGTACAATCTATACTGATAGCCAATATGAGTATTCCACAACAAGAACGCAATTATTGGGAAAAACAAAGTGCAAAACTACAAAATGAAATTTACATTAGCACAGGAAAAAAAAAAAAAAAAAAAAAAACTATTCAAATGGGCTGCTATATTGAGACATGCTGTGTCACGTCTCAACCGGAGGGATGGTGGCACAGATAGATTGACACTTTACAGCCCTAAAAAATAGCAGAAAGAAACACGTGGGTTCATTTAACACACTGTAAGAGTCATTTCAGCTGAGTACTCAAATAGGGAAGGTGAGCAAAAGTCTGATAACGGAGCGGGAGCAGATGTGTAGATTCTGAAAACGCTTGCTGGTAAAGAAAAAAGACACCAACCCTTTTAGTGAGAACTCAGCAGAAAGGCACACCCACGTTGGTTATGAGATTCGATAAGTTGTTACGTAGCAACTTTGGCTACTAAGATGTTGGTTTTGTTTTTGTGGTACATGGGACGTCCCACCCTCAATGATAAAACCCATTTTTTAGATAGAAAATCACCTACCAACTGGACCAATATGACGAACCCAATAATAATAATAAAAAAATTTTTTTGAATCATTAACTCGTATCAAAAGGAGTACAGCTGATGATCAAAATTGTGGGCATGGCCTCCAAATGCGGCAAAACGGTTTAATATTTTGTGCCCCCAAAATCAAGCTGCTTTAATCATAATTCCATATGCGGCTCTCACCAATGATGCTCAAGAGAATGGGCAGAATTGGGGATTTAGATATGACTGGTATGCAACTATAGGTTTTGAATGGAAACACCTTATTGGTGAAACAGGTTATGATTGGTCCAGTTGGTCAAAAAGAACAGCAAAAGAACAAAGAAAGAAGTTTAACATAAGCAAAACGGCCCATAGTTTAATATTGAAATACAAGTCACCCAATGTGTTTGATAGTGAGCTTGTGGGCCTATTCTGGTGGAAAAGATCCCCACTTCCAAGTAGTATTGTGTTATAGGAACCGTGTTAAACCAAAAATGCCATTGAAAACTTCAAAGAAAGGTAGACAAATTTTAATGGTTAACAACATAACTACTGATGATTGGTTCCTTGTTGTCACAGGAGTTTCAGGACAAAATAACAATTGGTTACTATTGATGGAACAAGCAGCAAATGTAGCGAGAAAAGATTGTGTTGTTTGCATGGGTCCCAGGCCTTTGTTGCGCATAGTTCCGGCATAATTATCACAAGATTGTATTATTCCATTTGCACACTGATTGAGGAGCATCTGCAACATTTGCACAACCATTGTCCCAGATTATCGCACTACTCGTCACTTTAAACCGCATACACTCCTTGAAGTCTCAGCGCCCTTTGCACAATGATCTTTGCACCGGACTATTGCGATATTAGTCATTCAAACTGCTGCTAGAGGACTGCATCTTTTTGCACAATTATTTTTTGTCAATGTCTTTATGTCTCCAAAGTGTTCTGTAAATTGACTGTCTGTTGTACTAGAGCGGCTCCAACTACTGGAGACAAATTCCTTGTGTGTTTTGGACATACTTGACAAAAAAGAGATTTATCCTGGCAGAGGCAAAATTATCCAACATAAAACATACATGATGTTCCTCGTGGGGTTCCTAATCAATACAAATTAGCTGACCAAGTTGCAGGAGGATTTGAATACTTCATATGCTGTTGGTGTACGATTAATAAAAATGTTGATGGGATAAACTATATCCACTTCAATGTACAGAGATTAGGAAATTGGACTCAGAGTGGGTTGGAAGCTGTGCACGAGCAGCTCAAGGACGTTCCAAAGACCGCATAGCTGTCGACATGCTCCTCGCAAGAGAGGGAGGTGTTTGCGGTATGTTTGGAGAACAAACAATACTGCTTCAGATGGCAGCTTGACCAGAGCCATCGATGGTCTACGGACCCTCAATCAACACTCCTTGTGAAACAGCTGAATGGACGTTTTTGGTAAATATAAAACCCTAATTTCACCAATATTGATATCAATTGCTGTTTTTGCAGCCATTCTGACATTGTGTGGATGTTGTTGTATCCCATGCATTCGGGCATTAATCAGTAAATTAATCACCACAGCCATAACCCACATGGAACCGTATGGAGCAGATTTATCCTTTATTGGAGGTTGATAATAATGACGATGATGATGATGATGTTGTTTTACCTGATTTGTTTCCTGATCCAGGTGATTACGATGTTTAAACTACAACATTCATGTATGACAAGTTTACTCTGAGTGTAAATGTATTTGTTTCATAAAAATGATTCTACAATTAAAAATCGAAATGAAGTGACTGTAAGATGATATGAGAATTTGTGCAAATACATGATAAACAGGAGGGAAATGTTAAATATATTCTAGAAGTTATCATTTATTTGCTTAGCTTGCATTAGTATTATGGACGATTTTAGAGGTCTCGCCTTCGAAAAGATGACTCAGCATCATCCGATGGAAGGGTGCCTGGACCAAGGACGTGATCGGATGTGGTCGGGTCGGGACAAGTGTTGGTCCAATATTTTGTGTTGTGTCTTATTGCTTAGAATACTATGTCTGGGAAAAACCCTCTTATTATCAAATATTATGTGTCGTGTCTTATTGTTTAGAATACTATGTCTGGGAAAAACCCTCTTATTATCAAATATTTTGTGTTGTGTCTTATTGCTTAGAACATTATGATTTGTAAATCCCTCCTATTTCAAATAAATGCAGGAGCGAGGGGGGGGGGATTGTTTAGAGCGTGTTGAGAGGCTGTGATCTGAACAATCTCCCATACGCCCTCCTCATGAGAAAAAGAAACCAGCGTCTTCATTCCTTTTGTGTCTATTTTTTATAATGTTGGGTAAGATAAATCCAACAGAGTGTCATGGTCTGGGGCTGCATGAGTGCTGCAGGCACTAGGAAGTAACAGTTCATTGAGGGAACCACAAATACCAAAATGTACTGTGACCTACTTAAGTAAAGTGTGATCCCTTCCCTTTGGAAACTGAGACACAGGGCAGTATTCTAACATGATAACAACACCAAACACACCTCCAAGACTGGCTTGCTTCAGAAGCTGTGGGTAAAGGTAATGGACTGGCCAAGCATGTCTCCAGACCTAAACCCTATCGAGCATTTGTGGGGCAATCACAAGCAGAAGGTGGAGGAGCACAAGGTCTCCAAGATCCACCAGCTCCATGATGTCATCATGGAGGAGTGGAAGAAGATTCCAGTGACAACCCGTGAAATTTTGGTGACCTCCATGCCCAAGAGGGTTAAAGGCAGTACTATAAAATAATGGTGGCCTCTGGCCGAACAAAATAATTACACTTTGGGCACAATTTGGACATTTCCACTAAAGGATCTACTCACCTTTATTGTAAGCGGTTTAGACATTAATAGCTGTGTGTTGAGTTATTTTGAAGGAACAGAAGATTTACAGTTTTACAAGCAATACATGAACTACTTCTGTCATGAACGGAACAGAGGATAGGACCCAAAATTGCACGACTCCAAAACAAATTGACAGTTTCCAAAAAGAGAGGTTTAATAGACGGGCATAGGTCGGTACACAGGCAGGCAATCCAAGAGAGGCAACAGTATCCAAAAACATGAGGCAAAGAGACAAGGTCGATAATCGGAACAGGGTCAAGTCTTACTGTGAATCTATGACGTGGAAACAAGGAATGCTGGAACGCGACGACAAGGTACAACAAACTGGCAACGAGAGGAAATGAGACACGAGGTTATATACAAGGGGTAATTAGGGTGAACGAGGCACAGGTGATGAAGATGCTCACAGGAGCAGGTGTGTGTGAAACAGGGGGTGAAGACAAAACCCGAAACACACACACATATGACAACTTCACATTGTCGCAAAGCGTCATTTCTTAAGTTTGCTAACAAAATATTTACAAAAATGTGAGGGATCGACAGACTTTTGTGAGATTTTGAATTAGCGTCTATAATTTTCAGAATGTTATTGAACAAAACCATCACAATGACATTTTTGTTTTGCAAAATTTCTCAAAATAGTGTTTAAAATTATTATAAAACATTTAAATTAAACAAATAGCTTGTAAAAAAAACAATAAAAACAGTTTTTTTCTGTTATTAAATGCAGGTTGTAAAATAATCAAAGGTTTGACCAAAAACATCTTTGCTGATAATGTACAGTGGTGCGCTGAGTTTTTCGAGAAATGAGCCGTCGTTCCGCCGATGTTTTGCTTTGACTTACAAGCGCAAACCTTGATGCGAGCGCTATATTGTGGCAGTTAACTTAATTCATCTTAATTCAGATAGCAAATAGTACAAAATTAATCAAAAAAGAGGCTCCCAGCTGTTTAATGCCACTCCCAGTTGAAGTACGGTCAACTAGACACCAAAGAGAATTACACATCGTGTATTTAAAACAACCAAATAAGATTGCCTTAACACTAGAATTCCCATACCCCAGACACTTGGCTTTTCTACCTATAATGCCTCAAGAGGTTTAGTTTTAACTAATATGTCAACTCAGGTGTGAACAGCCCAGCAATTTGTCTTTTCTAATTTGCATCCCCAAAGGACCGACTAGTTCAGTTTTTTTCACCATTCATCATGGACCACGATGACCATCCATCAACCATCCATCACTCCAAACATCTAGACCAATCACAAAATAGCACAGTATCATCAGCGAATAAAACTCGAACATTTTTAGCAGGACAATTGTTTTCTGGAACTGTCCTGTCTTTGATTTATATCAGTGATCTAAAAAGAACACAGAAAGCAAAAATAAATAAATCAGAAAACAGAAACTCAAATGTTTATCTAACTTCAATCCTATATGCAAAATAATTGGGAGCACAGTGTAACTTGAGTGAAAATCTTCTGTTATCAATCTAATATAAACAAATATATTGGCCATTTGCTTTTGTTGTTTTGCCTACTTCTGTAGTATGTATTATGTAGTGTGTGTCCATCATACTCACCAGTCGTTTGATTATCCTGACTTTGGGGAGTCCTGCTGCACAAATTGATGCATAGAACATGGGAGTATTTATGCAAACAGGTTGATGACAGGCAGTCATGACTTCGTCCATACAGCTGGACCAGAAAAAACAGACACTGCATGGACTCCTCCCACACCTCCTGGCTCTCAGTGGACAGCTAAAAAGAGCAAAACATATTGATCAGTCCAACATCAGACATGTCTCTGAGTAAAAGTTGTTGTGTCAGTCAGTGAGGATGAGCTTCACCTTATTCAAACCTTAGCCAAGAAATGCTGTTGCATCCCTGGTTGATTTCCACAAAATGTCGAGTAAGGGAACCTAATACATGACCATCAGTGTATACAACTTTAGGTTGGTAGTATTCAAGGGGCGGCGATCGTAATATTAATGTCACAGCACCTTGCAATTTTTGTATAATTAAAAAGGTAAAATTTGCTTGAAACCACATAAATGTTGGAATTTGATGCATGCAAATATAGTCAACCTTTTTCACCTCTCCAAACATCATTTCAAGACACACATTACATTGTTTTCCAGATCAACCTCATTAGTCAGATTGGTATACTGTAGTGTCCAAAAATAGAATAATTCAGAGTAACTCAATATAAGACAAATCTCTTATAAGCTGGAGCCTGAGGCACATTCATAAGGTCGTCACAGGGGCGCCGTAAGGGGGAGAAAAGTGAGGGCCCATGATTGACAGGGAGCTTAGAAAACAGTATATTCAGTTTGTATCACTGAAGTCATGGTGATGAAGTAATATTGCTTTTCACAAGGTCACAAATTCCTAGGTACTCAGTATTACATTGTTATTTACTGTTAGTGACAAGTCACTAAGGGCAATATCGGCTCTTGCTGACTTTTTTTTTTTTTTTTTAAACATACAACTGCGAGGAGCTATTCAACTTTAAACATTGTGCTTCATCATGGATTTCATCTTCAAATTTAAAGTGTGATCTCTTTTTCATGGATTTCAATTACATTCATAAGTCTAAATAAGCGTACGTTTCCAGGATGTCCTGGCAGCCTCGGATGTCAGTGAAGTGTGCTTTTTTTTTTGGTGTTTACACACTCATTCCCAGGTTAGGTGCGGTGGGTGTGTCTCAAGTTTGGACGAGAGAATATGCGTAGATGAAAAGTGCGCAATTCCAGTTGTCTAAAAAAATGACTGACACATGAACAGGAGAATATGACCCAAACTCATTACAGATTTCATTTTTACAATGGAGCACTTTGTCAAATATTCTTTGAATCCACAAGGCTGCCCAAAGAGACAGTTATCAGGGGTTGGCTATTTGAGGTAATAACAGCTAGCGACACAATTTAGAGTACAAATATACTGCAAATATGATATAAAATCAGTAAAATATCCCACTGTTTATAAAACTACGACTTATTAGTAGTGCATGTGTTACATGGCAAAATGGGTAAAGCGGCACGGTGGACGACTGGTTAGAGCGTCAGCCTCACAGTTCTGAGGACCCGGGTTCAATCCCCGGCCCCGCCTGTGTGGAGTTTGCATGTTCTCCCTGTGCCTGTGTGGGTTTTCTCCGGGCACTCCGGTTTCATGCAAAAACATGCATTAATTGGAGACTCTAAAATTGCCCATAGGTGTGACTGTGAGTGCGAACGGTTGTTTGTTTGTATGTGCCCTGCGATTGGCTGGCAACCAGTTCAGGGTGTACCCCGCCTCCTGCCCGATGACAGCTGGGATAGGCTCCAGCATGCCCACGACCCTAGTGATGAACTATCAGCAGTGATATTTTGTTTAGCTCGTATAAATCTTTCATCAATCACAAATCAGTCAGGTATATCAGTAGTCCCCAAACTCCAGTCCGCGGACCGGTGAGGCATTTGTTACCGGGCCGCATAAAAATAATGACCAATTTATATCATTTCTGTTGTATTGCGACTCACGTGTCAATGTGTTTTATTTTGAAAATTGACTGGGTCTTCCCCACCGCAACAGCTACGCGTCTCAATTGACACGTCAAGACTGCACAGAACAATTCTGTTTCCGGTCCCAGCCAGCTCGAACGCTTCTGTTTCCGGTCCGAGCGGTCTGGCTAACGGCGGGAGAGCTCAAAGAATGAAATCATTTCATAAACTAATTCAATTCATTAAGTTTAGTGAAAAGATTTGTTCTTCTGAACAAAACATTCGTGAACGAAACAACACTATATCAGGAGTCCTACTTAAAATACGGGTTTATCGCAACAGCTAACTCTCACGCACCAAGTCCGCTCTGATACAGATACACTCGTAGGTTTCTGCTCGACACAGGCAGAACTACTTTTACGGAGTTAAAAGTCTACTCTCACTGAGGAGCTATGGAACTGTTGTCTGCTCCGGCTGCCTACAACAACTCCAACCCCCACTCCTGCATCGCACCCACAGTGGACGCACCACGAACGGCAACGGAGGAAACAGAAGCAAGGCAAGCGTGGAAGTCTCCGAGTAAGTTTTTAAGCCGATTGTGTTCATTTATTTTTGCGATCTTAATAATGATATTTTCTAGGAAAATATATCGTCTTAACATTTAGGTATCATGACAGACTTAGTGATAAATGTGGCAAATGTGGCCAGAGAAGAATACGAGCAAAATTTATCATGTACCCAAAAAGAGGCTGGTTTTTGTAAAGTCAGATGAACCTAATGTATTAATATGTGACAAAATGGTAAAATACCAGCAAAGCAAAGATGCACAAAGGCTATTAATGTTTTTTTTTTTTATTAATGCCTTATCTTTTATGCACAATGTGAATTTAAGAAATACAAATTGTTATGTAAAAAAGGAAACCAATTAGTCGTACATTATTAAGTGAAAGGTCGAGTTTTGTATTTATAATTGCTCTTTAACCAAGCAAATAGTTTATCCAAATACTCGATTGTTCAAGAGAATTTTCAGTAGGATACTCGATTACTAATAAAAATATTTGATATAGCTGCAGCCCAACATTCAACTCCCCCTTTATATTGTCGTATTTTTATTGTTTAATAAAACCCTTGCTTTGGGTCCTTGTGTGTCCAGTAACCTGCAAAAAATGGATCCGCAAAATTTGAAAGTTGTTCCTCAAATGAAGGTATGATTAGCAAAACCGCTCCTGAAAGAATATTTTTTCCCAGCCTTGCATTCTTGGTAAAAGTAACAGCATTTCAGCCTACTAACATCAATAGTAGTGTTGCACCAAGTACCGAAACCAGTACCGTACCGCGGTATTTTGACAGAAAAAATAGCACGGAACCATTTTTCTATTTTTTTTGTACCGATAGTTAAAAAAAGGCGGCACAGTGTTCGACTGCTACGGAAAAGCGGCATTCCATGCATACGAGCGTGAGTGTTACCTGTAGGAGATTGATAGCATCGATAGCATGAGTCGACTTAGTACTGCTGCGCGCTGCATGGAAGCCCAGCTTGGAATGCTACAACCCGGAATCAGGCTACACTCCGGAAATCAGGGGAGTTCGAGACGAATAAAAATCCACCCGAATGCAAAAGGAAAACCACTTATCATCCAAGTGGAGCAAAAAGGTCCACTTTTTGAGTGCCATGGCTCTTTACACAATGAAAAACAGTACTGCACTGAGTGGGTGCGCAATATACAGTATTGTTTACAAAGGGAGAAATCAAATTCCGTTAAATACACGAATACTGCACACTAAAAACTTGAATAAAAAGCTTGACAGCTTGAAATACACAGTATTAATTATGAGTAAAGTATGTATGAATATAGAAATAATTAATATAATCATGGAAAAAAATATTAGACCCCTTGTTTCTTCAGTTTCTTGTTCATTTTTAATGTCAGGTGCAACTCAAGGTACATTTGTTTGAACAAATATAATGATGAGAAGAAAAATACCTCATAGGAGTTAAATATAAGAGTTGATAACTGATATCGAGCTCTAGCCATTTACCAGGATTTTCGTGATAACGAAAATTATATTTAATAATACAAGTAAGCTTTTGTATTTTTCAAGTAAAATGCTTTTAGTGGTGCCAGGTATTATCATGAACAAGAAATTGAAGAAACAAGCGTGGGCTAATTTTTTTTTTCATGACTGTATATCCATCCATCCATTTTCTGAGCCGCTTCTCCTCACTAGGGTCGCGGGCGTGCTGGAGCCTATCCCAGCTGTCATCGGGCAGGAGGCGGGGTACACCCTGAACTGATTGCCAGCCAATCGCAGGGCACATAGGAACAAACAACCGTTCGCACTCACAGTCATGCCTACGGGCAATTTAGAGTCTCCAATTCATGCATGTTTTTGGGATGTGGGAGGAAACCAGAGTACCCGGAGAAAACCTACGCAGGCACAGGGAGAACATGCAAACTCCACACAGGCGGGGCCGGGGATTGAACCCGGGTCCTCAGAACTGTGAGGCTGACGCTCTAACCAGTCGGCCACCGTGCCCCATGACTGTATATATCATACATATTCATTACATAGATGTACAATTTTATAAACATACACATTCGTGATACATATAGTGCAAGCATTGATCTAATTATTTAAAAAATGACGAATGTTAAGAATGGGCTAATTCCTATATTTCATAATTCTTCAACAATGTTTTGAATTAATAAAAATAAAGTACTGAAGTTGTTTTGTCAGTTTTCATTCCACTGCTTTTACTGATGTTTTAGATTTTTCCATGGTATCGTTTCAGTGCCGGTATGAAGGTACTTTTTGCACATATATTATCGAAGTGAGGGGATACTCAAGCATATTCATGAGTTATTTGTCGCAATAAGTGAGTGGCCCCACACTCAGCGGAAGAGTCCCAGGGGTGCGTGGACACATAGAAGTGAATTGACACAGTTTCGCATGCACAAAGACTGACAGAAGTGTCCTGTAATTGCTGTGCCTGCACCGCGGAGGCTGAGGACCCCACCCAATCACTCGAGGGGCGGGACCGGGCCCAGGGACCCACCCGAGAGCAGCCCGGTGGACGGGACGCGTCCCACACCGAGGGACCCAGGGCGGTCCGCCAACTGGACAACTGGCCACCCGGAGGAGGCCGCAGGGACCCAAGCACGCCATAGTTTGCCAAAAACATTAATATTAACAGTACACAAGCACCAAACACATTAATGTATGCATGTAAAGCCTTTACATGCACACACATAAGCTTTGAGTGTTGGCCTTCTCACCATGTGAATGAGGTGTGTGCTGAGTTGGCTCACGGGTCTGAAGGCAAAGAGCAGCTTCTCTGCTGCATCCGTCTCTGCCGTTGGACAAGATAGCCTCTGGCTCTACACACACAAACACAGACACACACGCAGACAGACACACACACACGTTCAATCATTTATCGAGATTTGACAGTCAATAATGATGGATCCAGAGACCAGCCAAGAAACATTCTGACAGACTGACGCAAACCCACACCGACTGACAGACTAAAGGAGGAAATACAACAAATGGTATGTTTTCTTTCTCACATGCAGTTGTTTCAGTGTTTCATTTAAGACTGCTGACCATTAAATTCCATTAAAGTTGAACTTGTCGTGTTCCCTTTTCTCAACTTACATTCCTTCTTGTGAATATGGCCTGCTTCTTTCTTCATGCCTCGAGTGGCATTTGGGGAAAATTAGCAGTAGAGTCAATTTTCTTCACTGTTATTCAACAATGCATACATCGAAAGCAGTAATAACATTGTTTTGTCTCATCAGAAATTGTTACCGTGTGAATTTCTTCTGGACAACGTTTTCTTCTTAATGAGCCATGCATTTCTGCAGAATTGATTTCAGCAAACATTGTCTTTTCCACTTGTCACACCTTCATTTGCTCAATCCTTACCTCTCCCTCTTCTGTCCTTCTCCCCTCCACTCAGGCATACCTCCCCTTTAGCCCCACCGCCTCCCTGTCCAGACATTAATATGTATGCTTTGGGCTGGAGTGCACACTATGGGGAGATGGGGCCTGGTGTGTGAGTGTGTGTGTGTGAGGAAAAGGGAATGTGTGCAGGGAGGCAAGCTGAGGACAAAGCCAGCGGTGATAATGAGGCCGCAGGGACAGAACCAGACAGGCCCCTCCGTGTTTGCCTGTGAGTGTTTGTGTATGTGTGTGTGTTTGTGTGAGAGAGTAGGGAAAGGGGCTCAGCGCCTCATCCGCTTTCCCCTGTGTCCACAACTTCGATATTGCGGTCGGTTAAACCGGCAAGCTTCCAGTGCATACCTCAATTGCCACACACACACACACAAAACACGACCTTGGGGATACAAGGACAAACAATTGAGGAAGTGATTTTGTGATTCTGTCTGTGGAATTGGAAATAGAGGTGAATCATTCCGTACTATAAAGGACAAATGTAGCATGACAAAGCAGAACAACACAGTGTTGCTCCTCGTCATTCATAAATAAATATAAGCCTCTAAAATGCTGGGCAATATCACAACACAGCTTTACATATCAACAATTAAATGTCGCTGAGGTTTAAATATATTTGCTGAACTGACAACTGTATGTGATGTACGTTACGTGGGGTCATACCTTCAGTGCGGAGCGAACAACATTTGCTGTTTGTGTCAGAATGTTGTGGAGTACTTCCAGAAGGGTTCGCAAAACAAGATGGCTGACCTTCCTCCCGGCAGCTTCTCCATCCAGGTGGACCACTGCAGCATCTGAGAGGGCACTCACAACAACCTCTGTGTGTGCGTGTGCGTGCGTGCGTGCGTGTGTGTGTGCGCACGCAGGGAAAAGGTTCCATAAGAGAGTAGAAGCTGAAATACAACCAAAAGACCAACAGAACAACTGCCAACCCAAATCCCTACTTAAATGTTTGCGGTAACAAAAAAATGTCCCAGTATATTTCAGCCTGAATACATGTAATTTTAATTACCTCTACTAAGTGCAGAGAGGGGTAACAGGGCTTTGGGTTTGTTTGTTTACGACTTGCTGCTTTGTTTGTATAAGGGATTACACAGAAATGACTTAAATTATACATTCAAAATGGATGAAGCCAATTTTTTTGCTCAGGTAAATTCTAATTACCATTTCAAATCGTATTTATCGTCTCCGAGAGTAGAACTTCTCCAAACAGATCAGCAATGCAGTGTGTGTGCCAGAGCACAACAACATCAGTGATAGCATCGACAGGATGGATGAAGAGAGTCGATATTGATATGGTTGCACCATACCCGAAAATCATTATAGTGATGTGACTACAGATTAGACTGCTGGCTTAATGAATTATTCCTTGGTTTAGCATGCTAGCCGTTACCATCCTTATACAGTAGCAGGGATCTCGTTTGATATGCGTCCCACATCTGAGATACACAAAAATGATCAGGGACGCATAAAGCATGGTGAATCTTCGTCCACAAACACACAGCATTGCAAACTGCAAGGCTCAAATTAAACGGTCTCGCATCGCTGTTTACGGGTCAAAGTCCGCGTTTTGCGCATCAAAAAACACTGAAAAGCATAAGTGCTGATCAGTTTGATCGCGGAGATGGTCGTGAAGATGGAAGTAGGCAGGGGTGTATGTGACACAACCCGCTTACGTCACCGATGGGTGGACGCGGAAGTGAAACTATTCGGTTGAGGAGCAGGAACACAATGGTTGCAAAATGATGTCGAAATGAGAAGAGAAAGAGAAGAAAGACAAATGGTCAAAGTGTTGTCACATTTCATAGTGAAATCAAGGCGAGCAACCGAGTATGATGCCGCGTCGCGGGATCCGAGAGACGGAGGTACATTTTTGTGCTTTTAGCTCAGTGTAGTCACTGTGTGACATATGGCCAAACTGATGTAAGTGGCAAAACTAAAATGGATCATCATCATGTACCTAAATGTGCATGGCAGGCCTAAACACATAATATATTGAGAGAGAGAGCAATGGATAACACAAAAATATTGTGCAAACAGTATAAAAGATAGAGTAACAACTGTAATAAAAATCTGCAATATCGCAGGACTGAAGCAAGAACCATGATAGAAAGGAGGATTACTGTATCTGTATTCTGTGACAATAAGTTGCAGGGACTCATTGTTTGAGGGCTGGGACTCATTGTTTCCCTGACATGTGCATCCCGGGGCTCACATAGTGTCAAGTGTTAAATTATTAATTATTAATTATTATTACTAATATAAAGTATTATATTACTGTTTGCTGCTTTACTTTGTTTAGATGTGTGAACGCAGAAGCACATCTTATGTATTCAAGTATTGCGATTAAAGTGCACTCGGCTATTCGCCAATGTTTTGTGGCGGATTGTTCAACTAATCAATAACGTTACCAACAAACACCCTGTGCCCTATGCCATTTGGTGGTTATTTGTGATGCTTTATTCGCTTATCATTCGCTGAGCCGCACAGCAAACCTGCTGTTGTGTATTAATCTCTTGTGTTGTCCCCTTTTACGTATGCTTGCGATGCGCGATGGTGACGTCATTACGTTGACACGTTGAGTAAAGAAGAGAATAAAAACGCAGGTGTAATGGCTTCCCGTCTCCCCTGTCTTCATTGTTATACTCTCACAGACAAGTATATAACACCTACCTGTTTACATTCTCGTGACCAACAAGAAAAGACGGCGATGTCAAGTGGTTTGTTGTGGTGGTTTTTCATAAACTTGGAGGTTTTACTGTGTGAACACAAACCCACGAGGGACACAAACATTGTTTACAAATCCATCAACTGATTTGGACCATAAAAAGCGAACGACCAGTGTGAAAGCACCTAAATTTCATAGGGTTATGCATAAAAACTAATGATGGTAGCTGCTTTGCACAATTTTAAATGTGCTAAAAATGCATAGGGTTGCTGAGGTTCTTTATGTTTTGTATTCGCAATTAAACTACTAAATGGTTTGTGTGCATGTATCATATTTTTTCAGATGTATTTTACATTTTTTTGCAATATTGTTATAATACCTCGATGATCTACAGTGAGAGGATTGGTCATAAAATATAGTCTGATCTTCGTCTAAATCACAAGAATAAACACAATTCGTTTAATCTAATACCACGCAAACAATCATATGTTTTCATATTTTTATAGAACATAACGTAAGTAAGTGAACCCTTGGATATAATAACTGGTTGACCCTCCTCTGGTAGCAATAAGATCAACCCAACATTTCCTGTAGTTGCAGAACAGACGTGCAACGATCAGGTTGAATTTTGGATATCTGCCGTGAATAGCTCAATTGAGGCGATGCCACAGGATATCAATCAGGTTGAGGTCAGGACTTTGACTGGGCCAACTCAGAACACGTATTTCTTCTATTGAAGCCATTTGGTTGTTGATTTGCTTCTGTGATTTTGATCACCCATCCTCTTTTGTTTGACAGATAGCCTTAAGTTCTTCTGCAAAATATCTTGCTTAAACTTGTGAATTAATATTTCCATTGATGATATCAAGCTGTCCAGGCCTTGGGGTAACAAAGGAGATCCATGTAATAAGGCTTCCTCGACCATGATTCACAGTTGGAATAAGGTTTTGATGTTGGTGTGCTGTGCCATTTTTCCTCCACACATGGTGTTGTGTGTTCCTCCCAAACAATTCAGCTTTGGTTTCACCTGTCCACAGAACTCATAATACACAACATATACAGACCTTTCCCAAAAAATTTGAATATCATATAAAAGTTTATTTATTTCCATAATTCCATTCCAAAAGTTAAACTTTCATAGATTCAGGGCCCACAATCCAAACAATTTCAAGTATTTCTTTGCTTATTTTTACATAAAAGAGAAAGGAAATTAAATACTTATTTTCCACCATAATTTGCGAATAAATTATTTAAAAAAATCTGACAATGTGATTTTCTGGATTTCTTTTTATCATTTTGTCTCTCATCGGTGAGGTATACCTATGATGAAAATTACAGGCCTCTCTCATCTTTTTAAGTGGGAGAACTTGCACAATTGGTGGCTGACTAAATACCTTTTTGCCCCACTGTATATATTCATATAGTATTGATATTTAATTGTCTTTTGTGTTTTTTATCATATGCAGTATTGGAGTAATTAAAAAGTAATTAAACGTAATCAAGTTACATTACGCTAATATTATGGTACTTGGATTCCGTTACCAAGTCCAATTTTTAACAGGTTAGTAGTAACTCCATCCATCCAATTTCTGAGCCGCTCATCCTCACAAGGGTCGTGGGAGTACTGGAGCCTATCCCAACTATCATCGGGCAGGAGGCGGGCTACACCCTGAACTGATCGCAGGGCACATCCAAACAAACAATCATTTGCACTCACGTGCACACTTACGGGCAATTTAGAGTCTTCAATTAACCTACCATGCATGTTTTTGGGAAGTAGGAGGAAACCGGAGTGCTCGGAGAAAACTCACGCAGGCACGGGAAGAACATGCAAACTCCACACAGGCGGGACCGGGGATTGAACCCCAGTCCTCAGAACTGTGAGGCAGACGCTCTAACCAGTTGACCACCGTGCCACCCTAAGTAGTAACTGTACCGGAATATACATTTACAAGTAACCCCCCCCCCCCCCCAACCCTGCTTACAAGAGACACATTGAAGCACCACCTGACTGCTAAAAATAAGTTGAGAAAAAAAATACGAAAAACATTTTGCTCTGTCCTACTTTGGAATTGGGACCTAAACAGAGTTAAAAATAGTTATTCCACACTACTTTCCTCTATTTATAGCACTGGTGATTCAGTGCTATCTTCCATGCAGACGCCGTGGGTTCAATTCCCTGCTCGTGCCTCAATACCCAGCCACTGCTAGTTCCAAGCATGGATAAAAAAAAAACGAGTGGGTTGCATTAGGAAGGACATGGGCATCAAAAATGTGCCAAACAAATGATGTGAGTGACTCGATGTGGCGACCCTTTATGGCACAAGCCGAAGGTCACAACAACAATTTTGATGTATTTAGGGTTTCAAAAGGACAGAGAAAAACCTGAAAACTATCCAGCATCTTTGCTCACAAAAATACAAGTAAGAAGCATGATCATTTGGGAATAAACTACACTATATGCTTGCTGTGCTTCGGGGGATAAAAGGACTAACCGTGTTTCTTGTTCATGGCTTGTCAATTAATTAGGTTATCGTCTTGTATCTACCAATAAGCTCCCTCCAGCCACTCGTGTCTAGTCCAGGTGTGCCTCGTTGTCTCATCAATTTCTTTGTATTTAATTCCCTGCTTTCTCTCAGTCTGATTATTGTTGATGTCACGTTTCCCAAGTCTTGTAATGTTTCTTGTTGTGGTGAGTCGATTCCGCTGTGTTTATTTGAATCTTGTTTTTTTTTGTTAATGAGTATTTTCAGTTTATTCCCCTGACATGCCTTCTTTGGCATTTTTGCAAATATATTTTGTTGGGATTACTCCTGCTCCCCTGTCTTGCTTTCCTGCGGTGGGGCCCTCCAGGTTTTCCACTATCACCACAAAACTGTGACAAACCCAGCCTATCCTAGCTGAGTTTGGGGGACATTTGATTACATCCCGGACTGGTTATTCTCAGCCCCAGGGCACGCAGAAGACAAACAACCATTCACACTCACATTGTCATTGAGCGGGAACTGAACTCGCGCTGACAAGTGAACTACTACACTATCAGTGACAGAGAAGTATTTCTGAGGCATTTCATATACTGTAAACTAAGGTTTTTATTCACAATGAATACATGACTTCTATGTATGTCGGTTACGGGTATTCTTTGATTGTTTTTGGTTGTTTAACTGTCTGTCATATTACACACACAAAAAAAAACTACATATTCAATGTTTGTCCCATGGCAGAACGTGTATGGCACATTTTTCATGAAATGCCATGAAGCAGAAAGTAGCCAACTCAATAAAGGCAAAGCAAGACAAAAATGTAATTCCAAGATAAAAAAAAATACAAAAAATGCACCCAAATAATTTGTTTACTTTTAATGGTTCAACCGGCGGCACGGTGGCTGACTGGTTAGAGCGTCAGCCTCACAGTTCTGAGGACCCGGGTTCAATCCCCGGCCCCGCCTGTGTGGAGTTTGCATGTTCTCCCCGTGCCTGCGTGGGTTTTCTCCGGGTACTCCGGTTTCCTCCCACATCCCAAAAACATGCATGAATTGGAGACTCTAAATTCCCTGTAGGCATGACTGTGAGTGCGAATGGTTGTTTGTTCCTATGTGCCCTGCGATTGGCTGGCAACCAGTTCAGGGTGTACCCCGCCTCCTGCCCGATGACAGCTGGGATAGGCTCCAGCACGCCCGCGACCCTAGTGAGGAGAAGCGGCTCAGAAAAATGGATGGATGGATAATGGTTCAACCTTAGCTGAAGCCTATGCTATAACCAGAGGTTGGGAGGAATGCGCTACATTTACTCAAGTAGCATTTTGGATCAAATGTACTTGTCAGAGTAGTTTTAATGCAGCATACTTTTTACTTTTACCTGTATTTGTTAAGAAGCAGTACTTTTACTCCGTTATAATGATCTACATGCCACTCGATACTTTTATCGATTATTGCTTATTTTGTGTGCAATCGGTTTAGACTACG
This sequence comes from Phyllopteryx taeniolatus, assembly GCF_024500385.1. Lineage (NCBI taxonomy): Eukaryota > Metazoa > Chordata > Actinopteri > Syngnathiformes > Syngnathidae > Phyllopteryx > Phyllopteryx taeniolatus. The sequence continues at coordinate 8,622,125 of NC_084507.1, read as the reverse complement.
ACTTCCTCCGTTTGGCTCCAATCCAATGTAACCGATAGTCACGTTTAACTCTTGTTTACCAATCAAACAAAACAAGACAGTCACATGACCGCACACTGAGTCTTCTATTGGCCTTCGCGGGCATGGGTATAAACACTAGCTACGCCAGCCCGGCTAATCGACGTGCCTATGTGGCGGCCATGTTGGAAGGGTGGTCATTCCTATAGAAGGCAATAGGACACGACTGCGTTTACATTACAGATGACAAAAACAACAGTTTTCATGCATTGTTATTTGCCTGCCACTGTCTGCCCAAACGTGGATATTCCAGCCTCCTTCTAAGTTGAGAAAACTGTAAATTTTGGCTGTGAATATTAGCCATCATTAGCCCTGTTTTATGGTAATAAGTAACTGTAAACCATACATCTTTTAGGGTATGTGCTAATCTCGCTCCACGCACACGCGCCTGCACTCCACACACACACACTGCACATTCACATTTTATTTAGTGAGTTTACTTTGTTGTATTTTATTTGATCATGCTCTGACAAATCTCACCAGTTACTCAGTACTTGTAGTTTTTTTTTCATAGAGTACTTTCTTACTCTTACACAAGTAATTTTTTGGAGGACTACTTTTACTTGAGTCATATTACTTTCAAGTAACACTACTCTTACTGGAGTACAATATTTGGCTACTCTCTTGACCTCTGTCTATAACACTATTTTGTGGCAGAAAACTATATGACACAAGACCTTAAAGCACCCATAAAGATCAGATGATGTACTCAAACCTGGAGAAAAGCCTTAACAAGAACAGACTTATTTAATTAATAAAGCAGCATGCTTTAATCCACAGACACTTGTCCTGCATCTTGGCCTGAGTCTAGAGCAGTGATTCCCAACCAGTGTGCCGTGGCACATTAGTGTGCCATGAGCGTTCTTCAGGTGTGCCGTGGGAAATTATCAAATTTTACTGACCAGTAATTGCTCAAAAAATTATATTTACAATAAATTGTTCATCTACTTATGCCAGCGAGCCATAGACAGACAGAACAAATGAGTGGTCTTCTATTAGATGGCAGGAAGTACATACATAAATTAATGTATCCACTTTTTGTGACATTTTTGTTTGTTGGTATTCCGTGAGAATTTTCAATTGTAAAATATGTGCCTTGGCTCCATAAAGGTTGGAAATCACTGGTCTAGAGAGAAGAACGTGTCATATTTTTTTTTGTAAGATTCCTATGATAATGTTTCTACGAGAGTCACTCAGCCTGGCAAATAATCGTGTTTGTCTTGGAAGCTCCTAAACTGTCAGTCTTCAATTATTGCTCCTCACTTCAACCTCCAAATGTTCCTCTCGCCAATCTCATTTGAATAAATCCTTACTCAATATATTCATTTTTTTCTTCCTGTCACCTCTATGCAATCCTTTCTACCTACCATTTCATTTTCCTGGCTCAGCTGAGCTTCCCTCTCTATTCTTCCCATCTTTTTTTCAGCTGTGCTCTTCCTCCACATCTTCATCCCTCTCACTTTAGTCCCTCAGTCTTCCTTCCCCAGGGGGTATTATCTCAGTCAGAGGCAAATCTGCCCAATTATAAGCCTCATCTACTCTCTCCCTCCTCTCCAAACACGCACGCACGCACACAACAGGCTTGTCCTCAGTACTCGTGCATCCACACCCACACTTCCACACATCGGCGCCCCAGCTAACCCAACACAAGCACATAAACACACGCATTCCGAATTCAACCTTAAATGCTATTTCATTGCTTCCAAGCACAGAAACACACACACTTGCCCCCATCTCCTCCCCTCACTCGCTGTCACACCTTAAAAAGCCAATTATACACACTTCCTCACTTCTCCTCTTCTCTCCTCTTACTTCCCTTTTTTTTCCTTTGCCGTCACCATGTTTAGAGTAAACCCCAGCTGAAAAGGGGAAGAGAAAAGCGCAAAATTGAGGATGAGGTGAGGGTAAATGGGCCAGTGGGAAGCGAGACCATGCACAAGGTAAGATGGGTGTTGAGAAGAGCATACAGTATTTCACAAGTGGATCGTAGGACAAGAGGAGAGGGAATAACAAGAATGTCAACAAGCAAATAAAGTGAAGGCTATCGCAAGGATGACAGCAGAACATGAGAGCACATTTAGAAAAGAGAAGGGAGCTGATACAGATTACAAGCTTTTTGCTGATGGTTATACACGCAACATACAGTAACTACCTCACCAGCGATGTTTTGAGAAATAGAGGAGTTGGTGGTGATTCGGGTGATAGTGGGACAGCATTATTGTTTTATGGTAGAATCGTGTGGTCGGACTGTCTAATTGTGGAAAGGAAATGTGGTATTGATTGGCCTTTATTATTGTGTAGAGGTAGTGTAATGGTAGAAAGGGTGTTTTAGTATGTGAGAATCGTGTAGTTTTGGCAGGACTTAATATTTGTGGACTGTAGTGCAATGGTAGTGCAGTAGGATTATATTATTCTGATTTTTTTTTTTTTTAACTCCTTATTTGGCAACTCCAACCGCTAACAGTCGCATAGCCGCATGTGTCATTAAAATGTGATGAATGACTGCCTTAAGAAAAAAATAAAAATCCCGCTTGTGGCGGTTACCTCAGCCTATTAATCTGTATTGTTTGGCGACAAATAGTAAGGTAAATTATTTGCTAGTCCCTGGTAGGCATAAGAGTGTTTTTCCCTTTGGATTTTGGAGGGGTGGACTGATTCTGTGGTGGGGGGAAAAAGCAGGTGAAGCAGTTGGCTTGGGAGCAGTTGCAGGTGGGTTGGTTTACTATGAAGTTGTAGTGTGGATGTAGTAGGACTAATTGTGTAAGTGAAGTGTGGTAGTAGTAGAACAGTCCAATAATACATATGGACAATATGATAGTGGTAGGAGTGTATTATTCTGTGTACAGTTGGTAATTTGTGGGGATAGTACTGTATTTCCTATGCAAGAGCAGTGTAGTGCTTATAGTACAGTCAACAGAAATGGCTCGAGATAACTAATTAATAGAATTGCAAAATAGAAATAAGACAGCTTTACCTAAAGCCACAGTTATTACAATTTCAAAAGCCTTAATCCTGCCTGGAGGAGATGTATTTATTTGTACAGCAAAGATGTTGAGAGAAAAAATATTTGTTTCAGAGGAACAGACCAGTGATAAGCAAAATGTAAATACATGACCGTAACTTATGCAAGACACTGGAGTAGTTGGACCGATGAAGGCCTCTAGGACTTAAGTGACCCACTTTAAAGTTACAATGCTTGTAAAAAGGCTCAAACAAGTATTGAAGAATTCTTGAGTTGAGAGACAAGTCAAATCTTGCGTCTATCTTTTATGTGGGTGACTGGTTAGCACTGCCTCACAGTTCTGAGGACCGGGGTTCAAATCCCGGCCCCGCAAGTGTGGAGTTTGCATGTTCCCCTCGTGCCTGCGTGGGTTTTCTCCGGGTACTCCGGTTTCCTCCCACATCCCAAAAACATGCACGGTAGGTTAATTGAAGACCCTAAATTGTCCGTAGGTTTGAATGTGAGTTTGAATTGTCCGTAGGTTTAAATGTGAGTGCGATTGCTTGTTTGTTTATGTGCCCTGCGATTGACTGGCGACCAGTGCAGGGTGTACCCCGCCTCTCGCCCGAAGATTACCTGGGATAGGCTCCAGCACAGCCGCGACCCTAGTTAGGATACGGTACAGAAAATGGATGGATGGATGATTAAACAGCTTAACGCACCATTAGGGAGGGGAGATGAATACGTCACACGCTTGCTGCAAGATACACAGTGTGTGTTCAGGGTGCATTTGCAACACAGGAACATTCACCAGAACATACATATGGACAGTAAGTAAAATTGCTAAATGGTTTGGAGTTTCAAGAGGATAATCAGAAGGCTCATGAAAAAGGCTGGCCTTTATAGTCACCGTTGAATCCATGAATTTTCCTAAATTTCCTGTGATACACTCACGCAGGAGCTCATGGAGGAACAAGCAACTGATTGGCGAATAATCAGCGCTAGTCTCAACTAGTGCTAGCTCATGAAGTTTGATGGGAGAGAAAGACAGATACAATTATTTCATGACGCAAAAGGGATAGGAGTGACAAAATAAAAACATTGTGAAATCAAAACGATATTAAAATAATGAAATCAATATTGAAATAAATAAATGTTGAATTAACAACATGCATGTTAGAATCAACGAGCATAGTATTTTGATTAAATTGCTTTTATTGTATATATTTCCTACAGTCTTAAAAATGAAAAAAAACATGCACTCCTTCGGAGTGTAGTGTGTTCACCAGAGCGGTGCACACCTCTCGACTGGCCGAAGAGACATGCACGACAAGGTATTTCCATGTTTAAAGTGTGCTATATTTTTTCCACAAGTCTCAGAAAAACTCCTTGCTCCATAATTTACAGCCAGCCTCGGAATTAAATCATGCCACCTTGGCATTTGCACACTCGTTCACTGGTTACACGTGGTGGGTGTGTCAGAAGTATGGACAGGAGCCTCAAGCCCAGGTATGTAAAAAAAAAAGACTTACGCGCAAACAGGAGAATATAGCCAAACATGAATAAATGCTGCTGGTTCCAAACAAATCAAATCTAATTAAACTTTATTTGTATAGCACCTTTCATACGTAAAATTCCAAAACAAAGTTCACCTTTGTTCCAAAAAATGCAAACAAAATCCAGCATACAGAATGTAGCACTCCAGGCACATGCCAGGTAGGTTGTCTTGTTTTAATAACAATGGGCAAGGAAAATAAGACTATCTACAACATGAAGTTTTACCTAAGCCCTCCTAAAGGTTACAATGTCACCCATCTGATCGGGCACTTGGGAATAGAGGTATATCTAGCCTATATTTATGTCATAAGGCTGTAATATTTGGTGAACTTCCAGGCGCTCTTATTGTGATGTCACATCAATGGAAAAAGTCCAGTAAAAAGCGGTGTACTGCAACTTGACAACAATAAACCATGGTCAGAATCAGAATCATCTTTATTTGCCAAGTATGTCCAAAAAACACTCAAGTAATTTGGTAAAGTGTGTAATGCATTTGTATAAACTATAGTACAGATTGTGTGTTGTTTATCAATACAGCTTTTAAGATTGGTGTGTGAATAAATGACTGCTTTTGTAACGTATGAACGGGCACCACATTTGGCACTGTTCAGTGTGATCTACTCCCGTCATTGCCTTCCACTGGGCTCCTTCCTTGTCTTGTGAAATTTCCAATAAATTGTGTTTCTTAATGGGAGTTTTCCCTTCTGTGCTACTGGCTTTAAACATACTTTGCAGCAGACTGTTTCTCATTGTCTGATGTAAAAAAAAAAACCTGAACCAATTCTAAATGACTGACAAAACGGTGCCTCTTTTGTAAACTAGCTCCTCTGTTTGCTGTCATGTCTTCATTGCAAACATCAGCAGGCTACAGAAGCTGCAAAGAGAAGGATCTTTAGATTTTTTTTGAGAAAAAAAATTATGTGACCATAAGATATATAGATTAAATTGATTATTCACCCAGCCCTAACTGAGGGTACAAGACACTAGTATAATGTTAAGAGGAAAATAACTTGGCTTAGGTCTGCTACCTTCTATCTCCTCACTCACTCCTACCCTTCTCTTCCTCCTCATCCTCTCTTAGACTCTCCCGTGTGCCTCCTAATTCACTTCTCCTCCTGCCCTCATTTCAGGATTTGATCCTTTGTGAGATACACCAGTCCTGCCTGCGGGGTCTATGTGCATCAGTATGATCTGTGTATGGCCTGATAAGCCTGGCTGGTGCTCCTCATGTGCAGGAGCCTGAGGCAGAAGACAATTACATCAAGTCGCACCTAAAACCACTTGCTGTCAGGAACAACAAATGACAAAGCACATTTGTTTTGATCTTTATCAGCTAATTAGCCATAGAGGACACTCATGAACGACACTGATAGCAATGACTGAGCTTTACAGCCGCGGAACACACATTTGAACTTTGAAGAAACAAAATTTGACAAGAAAACAATAGTTTATGGCTATACAGTATTTACAGCCTTGAATCATTGTCTTGTCAATGTAAACCTCACCGCAACACCAAGGAGCCAGTCTTGTTGGTGGGGTAATAAGAGCACATTGAGACCAGAATGACATGCCTCACTCATCCCAGGCCATGGCATGATCGGTCATATGTAATCATTCCTCCTGCCAGTTATTAATGATAACGGCACCTAGCAGAATACAAATATCCAGAATGACTCGAACTGATTCAAAAAGTCAGGGAAGCTGCATATGTAAACCTCCTGAGGCACGAATAATTGCAATGCAGTTTGAGTTCAGGCCAGAGGGGGGTAATTGCACTGAAGCATGATAGAACTTACCCAAAGTGAGTGTGCCCTAAAATAACTTTATTTGGGGTCACCTAACCTTGTGGGTCCCCAGTACACTCACACAATAGACAAAACTTTAATGGCCTCCTAACAACACCAAAGCAGAGGGAGACCAGCCAGGAACCCTTGAGATACTCCAAACAATATCATCAATGTAACGTTAAGGGTACTGGGGGTCCCTGGTTTACGGCCGTAAATGGAACTTCATCCTAAACCGAAGACCCTTGAGGTCAATATTAATTAAGTCATATGGGGTGTGCATTAGTGTGGACTGCACAACGAGGGACTCATAGTGTGAGCTCCAATCTGATCATCAGAGTCACAGTGGATATCAATCACATTAGGCCACTTCAAATGCTCTTTTTTGTCCTCAGGCATTACAACCCACCAATTGTGATGTTTGCTCAGCATCCTGAAGTTCTTTCATGTCTTCAGCAGAGCTACTTCATCATCTGGATAAATACAATTAGGCGACTTTCTCCATGACTGGTGTGATCACCAGTGACGGTACAATCAATCTAGATCAGAGTGATTCTGGTAGTACAATACAATTCAAGCAGGAGCCATATAGGCGACACTAATGGATCCCGACATGACCAGTCCAGACGGGTAAACAATCAAGCGAAGAGTTAATCAAGCTGTGGAATAAGAGTGTTTAACATTCTGAATCAGCTAGTCCGAACCAGGGCAGGCAGCCCTGCAGAACGGTAATTATTTAGTGACGGCGTAGACGTGTATATATGTCTGAATATATTGTAGATTGCTTCCTGGAATTGTGCGTGGGTTTGGGTTAAACAAAAGATTATAGTGTGTTTGTCGACAGGTGAAATTGACTGTATGAACGAAAGCATGAAAGGTCAGGTAAAATAAATAGCTTTCTTGGAAACCTTGTTGTGCTTGGCTGATGACACACAAGTGTTCGGTGTTTGTGTGCATGAGCTCTAATAGCGGGGTCTGTATTTCCACTCTATTAACCCTCTGACTCAATATAGCTCTCTATGCCAGCCAATTACAGCAGTCCTCTAAAGGGTTGATACCACTTAGACTACTTTACATAAATATGTAAGAATGAAGGTTATAAGGAGCAAGTGGGAGAGAAAGAAGGAGGACACCCACACTGAAGTGAAGCATGACATCCAGTGTAAAAAATAAGTCGACAATCGAATGAGATCAGTCTTCCACGTTTGGTCTTCCACGTTTTGCCTTGTCTCCAACACCATGAAAACACGACCCTGACAGTGGCCAACTGATTTATTTTCGCTGTAGACTGAACATTTTAGTTTGACAACGTTTATCATTATGAGTGTAGTTTGCGAAGATGTAGAACTGCACTTCTTACCTTTTCTAACATTATTAAGTTCTGGTGAACAGGTTAATTAGAAACACATGTCATGGTTTAGTGGAAACAACTGAGTATCAGAATTGGGTATAAAAGGAGCGTCCCCGAAAGGCTACATTTTTCACAAGCAAGGATGGGGAGATGTTCACAATTTTGTCAACAACTGCGTGACCAAATAGTCTGACAGTTTAGAACAACATTTCTCAACAGCAAAGAATTTAGGAATTTCATCATCTACGGTCCATAATATTGTCAAAAAATTCAAAGAATCTGGAGAAATCACTGCACTTAAGCGACAAGGTCAACAATCAATATTGAATGCCTGTGACTTCAGAAAACCATTCAGAAAACCATTGTCAGTTAACAGTTTTTTGCTATATCTACAAATGCAAGTTAAAACTCTACCATGCAAAGCAAAAGCAGTATATCAACAACAGCCAGAAATTCCACTGGCTTCTTTGGGCCTGAGCTCATCAAATGGACTGATGCAAAGTGGAAAAATTTGCTCTGGTCGGACGAGTCCACATTGCAAATTGTTTTTGGAACATCGTGTCCTCCAGGCAAAAGAGGAAAAGGACCGTCCAGATAGCTATCAGTGCAAAATTCAAAAGCCAGCATCTGTGATGGTAGGAGGGTGTGTTAGTGTCCATGGCATAGGTAACTTTCACATCTGTAAAGGCACTATTAATGGTGAAAGGCACATACAGTTTTTGGAGCAATGATCTGCTGCCATCCAAGCATCTCGTTTTTCAGGGACATTAAGTCATATACATCACGTGTTGCAACAGCGAGGCTTCATAGTAAAATAGTGCAAGCAGTGGACTGGCCTGCCAGCACACCAAACCTGTCTACCATTGAAAATGTGTGGCGCATTATGCAATGCAAAATATGGCAACGGAGACTCCAAACTGTTGAGCTCTTTCCCAGCTGTTTTGGAACATGTTGCATGCATAAGTTTCAAAATGAGTGAATATGTGCAAAAAATAAATAAATCTGATAAATTTTATCATTGTGAACATTAAATATATTGTCTTTGTAAAGTATTCAATTGATCTAATATACTGTAAATATCATTGCATTCTGTTATATTTACGTTTTACACATCCCAACTTCATTGGAATTGGGGTTTAGTGAACAAAAAATTGGAAAAACATGGCTGTGCACCAGTGCACAAAGCATGGTCCTTAAAGACATGGAGGAGAGAGTTTGGTGTGGATGAACTTATATACACACATACATATATACACACAAACTACATATACTACTTAAACCACTTATTCAGTTATTATTTAGTTTCTTACCATAATAAGATGAAAGACTGTTGGAAGCACTCCATTGTTATTGATCTACCCGAGAAAGAGAAACAGTAAAAGATGATAAATAATATAAATTGAAATGAATTCTAATCGGGCATGCACACATGCACGCTCATTTTCCCCGTAAGGTTTTCTTTGATAGTAGTATATCACTCCGTCAGTTATAATTGGGCGGCACGGTGGCCGACTGGTTAGAGTGTCAGCCTCACAGTTCTGAGGACCCGGGTTCAATCCCCGGCCCCGCCTGTGTGGAGTTTGCATGTTCTCCCCGTACCTGCGTGGGTTTTCTCCGGGCACTCCGGTTTCCTCCCACATCCCAAAAACATGCATTAATTGGAGACTCTAAATTGCCCGTAGGCATGACCGTGAGTGCGCCTCCTGCCCGATGACAGCTGGGATAGGCTCCAGCACGCCCACGACCCTAGTGAGGAGAAGCGGCTCAGAAAATGGATGGATGGATGGACAGTTATAATTGCTGGCTTCATCAACATTTGATCATGCATCTTCCAATCAGCTCCTTGACTGCCCTTGGCGTCTCCCACCTGAGTCTGTTTTCTTTTCATACTTAGTTCCTTAGTGTCTGTTCAGTGTTGTCACATCTTGTCTTATCAGCTTTGCTTCCCTTTTCCCCAACTCTCCTTGCTTTTGTTAGAATTCAGAGTTTAACCATGTATAGTAAGCTGTGAACCTTTTGGTTGTCAAATTCATGAGAGCTCACCTGTCTCCAGTCAACCAGACCCACCAGTATAAGGACAAAAGACTTGAAGAATGAAAAAGAATAATGGCATGCTAATAAATAATAATTTTAAAAAAGGACAAAAACTAAGACACAAAAGACTGCGAAAAATATGGATGGTTTTATTAGAAATGACATTCTCGTTGCTGATTTACTTTCACATTTACAACCACTTACTCTGCATTTGGAACGTGTGCACCTTTATACACAGTCATGCACAAACATGTGTGACTGAATTTCTGTGTGTTCCTACATGAATTTAAAATTTAATGTGTCAAAAAGGAATGATGGCAGAACTTTATGGAAATAAGAATGTATTGTTTTTAACTCTGACCATGAAAACAATCTTTTATCTCAAGAAGATTATTTAACAGTCAGTCAATCAGTTTCAGCAGTGCATTACTTATTTTATAAACTGAGCTAACACTGAACTTACAGTGCTCACTGCTCATCATAAATGAGTAAAACTTCACAAATTTGTTAGAAAACCTGGTTTCCTTTCAGAATTATTGGGCCATCGATTGCAAATGAGAACATTTTAGATTAAAAAACGAATTTACAAGAATTCCATCAAAGATGAGTATACTCTGCATTAAAATTGTGAAAATTGTTCTTTTTACTGAGCAATGGCTAAAACTGAGCATTTATTCATTTATGTTGGCACAGTATGTATGTGTATAATCTCTAGATTAAAGGATGTTAAACTACAATTTAAAAAAAAAAAACGAAAAAAAACAGAAAAGACGTGATTTTCTTTCTTTGTGTGTGTGTACAATTGACGTGATGCTCAAGAAAGTTGGAGAATGAATTTTATTTGATCAAACATTGACGACCCAACAAAAACTGTTGCGGGACCCATTTTTGGTTCCATCACTAAGGTTGAAGACGACTGGATGATAGAACATGTGCATGTATTTTCATCAGTAATAAAAACAATAGGGGGCAACACAGTTGAGAAGTGGTTAGCGTGTGTGATTGCTGCTTGTATGGGATTTCCCTTGGATACTCTGGCTTCCTCCCACAATCTTAAAAACATGCATGTTAGTTTAAATGAAGACTTCTGTCTATATGTGCCTTGCAATTGACTGGCGACCAATCCGGCGTACACCACCTACTTGCCCAACGTCAGCTGGGAGGGATAGGCCAGGTGAATGTCCTTTAGGAGCAAAAAATAAGGATTGCTATTTTTGATTAATTGAATGATGCTGAAAACGTGTTAAACAATAATAATATAACAACAACAACAATAATCATAATAATAATAAGGTGCCAGGGTGGACGACTGGTTAGCACATTATGCCTCACATTTCTGAGGACCGGGGTTCAGATCCCAGCCTCGCCTGTGTGGAGTTTGCATGTTCTCCCCGTGCCTGCTTGGGTTTTCTCCGGGCACTCCCACATCCCAAAAACATGCATCATAGGTTAATTGAAGGCTCTAAATTGCCCCGTAGGTGTGAATGTGAGTGCGAATGATGGTTTGTTTATATGTGCCCAGCGATTGGCTGGCGACCAGTTCAGGGTGTACCCCACCTTTTGCCCAAAGCTAGCTGGGATAGGCTCCAGCACATCCGCAACCAGAGTGAGGATAAGCGGTACGGAAGATGAATGAATAATAGTAATAATAATAATAATAATAATAATACATTTTATTTGAAAGTGCGGCACGGTGGGCGACTGGTTAGAGCGTCAGCCTCACAGTTCTGAGGACCCGGGTTCAATCCCCGGCCCCGCCTGTGTGGAGTTTGCATGTTCTCCCCGTGCCTGCGTGGGTTTTCTCCGGGCACTCCGGTTTCCTCCCACATCCCAAAAACATGCATTAATTGGAGACTCTAAATTGCCCGTAGGCATGACTGTGAGTGCGAATGGTTGTTTGTTCCTATGTGCCCTGCAATTGGCTGGCAACCAGTTCAGGGTGTACCCCGCCTCCTGCCCGATGACAGCTGGGATAGGCTCCAGCACGCCCGCGACCCTAGTGAGGAGAAGCGGCTCAGAAAATGGATGGATGGGATATTTGAAAGTGCCCTTTGTGACCATGAAGGCCACTGTACAGCAATAAAACAACATTAAAAACTGAATTATACAGATGAAATAAAATATAATAAATAAAAGTGCAGTGCAATTAGTTTGAGTTTGGATTTGAAAGTGGTGAAAAAGACTGAGTTGCGCAGGTTCGGTAGCAAAGAGTTCCAGAGCTTGGGAGCAGAGCCTTCAGTCGCTCCATGGTGCTGAGACGGGCAGATGTAACGGTAAGATAGATGGAGGAGGTTGATCTGAGGGTGCGGACTGCAGTGGCGATGTGGAGGAGGTCAGACAAGTATGGAGGGGTAAAGTTGTGAATGGCCTTGAAGGTGTAAAGGAACTGAATTCTCCATTTGACTGGGAGCCAGTGAAGTTGCTGAAGGACAGGGGTGAAGTGATGGAAATGAAGCGATGATACAAGCAGCGGCGTTCTGGACCAGTTGGAGCTTATGGAGGAACTTTTGATGGCGGTCGAAGAGGAGAGATTTTCAATAATCAAGACAGGAGATGACAAGACTATGAACAATGATAGCGTCAGTATGGGGTGGGGGATTGATTTTTAATAGAGCGTGAAACTGCTCTGGAGGGGACAGATAGAGGGGACAGGAAAGGCATGTAAAATCTCTGTTCTGTGTTACATGAGAGTGGAGTTGAGTGGCGACTACTTTTTCAAGAACTTTGTAAATAAAGGGTAAACTGGAGATGGGGCAGAGGTTATTGTAGTTGTTGGGGTCTGAACCAGGCTTTTTCAGATTAGGGGTGACAGCTGCAGCTTTCAGGAATGATGGGACGATACTGGTAGAGAGAGAAAAGTGAATAAACAGTGAGGAAAAGGCCCAAGAATGTGGGGAGGGGATCGTGCTGCTAGGTGGAGGACTTGGATTTATGGATGAGCTCATCAATTTCTGAAGGATCTCATGCAGCTCAATTAACCAAGAACAAAAAAACTTCTCATTATGATGCAATGCACTTCTACACCACTGCAAACCAAAACCAGTTGTTATAGGACATTGATTGGTTTGTTAGCCCAAGAAAATAGAATAGTAAAGTAAATTCTATTTGGAAATTGGGCAAGCTACATGCACCCACACGTGCCAGATAAGGGCATTACACACACACGCGCGCACACACACACACGCACAGAGCATGAGATTCTTTGGCTAAAGGTCATAGTAAATGTAATTGTTTGAAGGTGTGTCTGGGCTGTGATAATGCAGCAGGCAGCCTTCCTAACTGTAATGTCCCCAATTTACCATCTAATTACCACTCTGCTGGCTTCATAGCCACACTTATCTAACCAAGGTCCAGGCAATTTAATTTCTGATTGTATAACCATAGAGATGGAGGGAGAGTTGTGGAGAGAGGGCACAGAGAAGGAGAGATTTGTGGACTTGTGTTAATAAATTAGAGCTGACGAGAGACAGAGAACAAGTGAGAAGGGGAAAAATGTTAAATATTGTTAATAATTTCCGACAAAAACGAGCAAGAGGAAAACAGAAGTAGATGGGGGAGCGCTGACACCAATTTGCGAAGTTCACGTCACTCTACTTGTGTCAAGGAATGAGTTGTTGAGGAGAATCTGAAGAAGAGTTGGATGGGGACAAAAGCAAGTAGTATTTCTGATACGAAACGTATTTGGTACATTGAGCACTGAGGGCAAACTCTAGCAGGGTGGGAATGAAGGAAAGATGGGGATGTGAGTGGGCTATTCGTGATAAGAGGTGGAACCTAAAATGAATGTAGCTACATGTGAGGATGGAATGAGGAGAGGACAAACTATAATGTTAACAAGCATGGACGCTATCAACTGAGATAAACTCGACGATGAGGTGTAATATTTCCTCTGTGAGCCCTAATATTGGGAATGACTTTTTTGATAAGACCCATCATGGCCACTTCGGATATTCTCAACAAAATCCACTAGGTACAGCACAGCGCATTTCAAAAGCAGCCCAGAAGTGACTCTATATTCTGCTAAAAATACAAGCCCAGTCTATTTTTTGAGGCAGAGGCGGCAACACGCTGCACACAACAGATTGAGACGGGCTGTAAGTCAAACAAAGAAACAGCAGAGCGCATCCATCCGTACCAGTGTACATCAATTCTTCAGATCCAAGAGTTTGTGCACCTTTTTATGCAAACTTTGTCAACATGTTCCTCAGTCTCCACATTTGTCTACATCCACAGTACTTCCTTCATCTGGTGGTGTCCTCTTCCTGCATCCCTCGTATGGCTTAAAAGAGAAGACAGTCAAGTTGGAAACAAGACTCAGTGACAGCTGTGGTCTACATCTACAGTATTTCCATGATGCCTGTTTGCTTTTTTTAATTTTTTTTAAAAATTAAATTAAATACATTTTTGAGACTCCCATACTCCTGCCTAGCCTCCCTGCTTTCCTGCCCTTTGGTCTTCCACGTTTTGCCTTGTCTCCAACACCATGAAAACACGACCCTGACAGTGGCCAACTGATTTATTTTCGCTGTAGACTGAACATTTTAGTTTGACATCAAAAGATGAATAACAGAGCAACATTACAGCTTTTATTTCCACATATTTACAGTACATGTGGATCTGATACATAACATAGAAGATTGCACCTTTTGTTTGAATCCACCCATTTTTTTCAGAAAGTATCCAACTATATTCCTAACAGGTGTGCTTTTTTAAAGAAGAAGAAAAAGAAAAGAAGAAGAAAAAGAAGGAAAAAAACCACACTGTTCGATACTCCCTTGATCCCCTGCGACATCACGGACAGGTAATCTGAATCGAGTAACTCTTTACGTATTTATCATTAAAAGTGCTAAAAAACACACACATGCGCATCCATATAAAGTATGCCATGCGTAAATCCAATGCGTTATTTCCTAGTATTGATTCAATTGATTGATTACCTTTTAAAACGATTAAAATCTCTATATTTTCGTCTGGAAGGCTAACTAGCAAAGGACAGATCGATCCAACTGGATTGTAGGAATATAAATTGATACATCGATATAATGAATGAATCCTTACACCCCTAGTATTTTACATCGTAAGGTCAATTATACTGAAAAAAATGAAGGGAAACCCCTTGAGTATAAAAATCCCAATAAAATACTGTAACTTATGTCTTTTACTATAGCTCTGTAGATAAAGAAACAAAGCCACAGATTCTCAGAAGTGAGCGTTTAAACACAAAAGTATGAGCCACACTAACCTTGGAAATAGAGTTTCAGTGAAAAGAGCTCAAATTTGATTGGAAGGACTTTTCTCATCTTTGCCTTCACCCCTTTTCTTCTTTTGGTCTCTTCTATCTTCTTTGCATTCACATCACAATCATACTCGTGGACCAGCGAGATCAGACTGAGTTCTGACAGGATCCTCCAACACAAATGCAGACCGCTCAACTAAAAGTCAATAAACACAAACAGACTGTTAAAAAAATAATAATACATTTCAAACACTACATGTAGTCATGGGTAGCTGTTGGGATTACATTACCGTATGTCCTTTTTCAACAGAAACATTTTAGTTTCTCAGGTGACAATAATGCTTCTAATATACTGAATGATACTGTGTTTGACAGCAAAATACCATATTTGCCATTTTCTGTTGTTAATTTGAGGCAATAACCATGCCAAAATGTAAAACTCCACAGGACATCAAACGGTTAATTAAGACCACAGAATATTAAACCACATTATGCATGGTACTCCATGCATATATTTGCACATCGCAACACCGAATAGATTATAATTATACATTCATTGCAAATTAGGAAAAATGTGACCAACAGACAAAACAGTAGAAATCATCAGCAAAAATACTGGTATGATGTTGTTGTTTTCCCCCAACATGTTCTGAGGTGTTTAACTCCCCAGAAGATGTTGCACTCGACTCGTTATAAGACAGCGAGCTGTTCAGAAAAATCAATCAAATCTCTTACCATTTCTGCTGAAAACCAGTGTTGTCAGAGGGCACGTGATAGAATCGGCCAACCTTTTAGAGGCACAACAACAAAAACACACCAGAGTGTTGGGATGTCCTTGACCATGACATTCAATGAGAATACACTCTGTTAACTACAAAAAAAATGCAAGGTTCCTTATTCAAGAAGATTACACACTGTCAACAAGACGTTTATCAAAGCTTTAGGTCACACTTATAATTTAGCATGTTAATAATAAAAATTTGTTAAAATAATCTGGGGCAGCATGGTAGCTGGGCTGGTTAGCACATCTGCCTCACAGTTCTGAGGACCCGGGTTCAAATCCGGCCTCATGTGTGTGGCGTTTGCATGCTCTCCCCGTGCCTGTGTGGGTTTTCTCCGGGTACTCTGGTTTCCTCCCACATCCCCAAAACATACATGGTAGGTTAATGAAAGCTCTAAATTGCCTGTAGATGTGAATGTGAGTGCGAATGGTTGTTTATATGTGCCCTGTAATTGCCTGGCGACCAGTTCAGAGTGTACCCCGCTTCTCGCCCAGAGTCAGCTGGGTTTTTCTCTGAGCACGTGGCGAACAATGTCACCCAGGCGCTTCGGCCACTCTACCCTTGCTTTTCTTTTGTTTTCCCTCCTTTTTCTTCAAACCAACCTGCCGAAGTCCTCATCCAGGCATCGGAAGGACTGACCTGCCTGCCTAATTTTTGTTCTGCGCAACATGAGTACAACTTGCTGATTACCGAGTACAAATTTGTGCATAATTGGGCTTAAACTAGAAATTCCCAGCTCTTGCATTGCTCACCACACATCCTCATTCCACACTTACATCACGAGTTAAGCCTTGTTTACGAATGTTTATTGCTACTTTTTTTTTAAGTCCCTCTGCATTGTTTTACCTGTAGTCCCCCTGTATATTCAATTACATTTTTTTTTAAATTCCACTTCCTGTTGTGTACTTGTTGTGTGTGTTTGAGTGAAGCAGTAAAAGCATCGTAATCGAGAACTATTATTTCATCCATGTAGCGAGCCTTCTAAAGTACCGAGATTGATAGTTTTTTGGTCACTTTTCCTCAAATTTACCAATATAAAACGAGACTTAGTATCCAACACGAGACAAAAATAATAATAATATAACCTTCTGAAGTTCGTTGGATCACGCCGGAAGTAGACGCTGGCGTAAAACTCTTCACTTTTCCTTTCCCCAAATTACTTAAGCTTTTATCCAAACCCAGTATATGCTAAAATATACATACTGTGCATATAATTGTACTGTATTAGCAATCATCAGTTGTAAACCATAGACATTTCTGAAATATTTTTGTTAATATGTGACTGTGATTAAAAAGGTAACTTTGAGCACTTGAATAAATAAACAGAGAAATCATACCCTCCTTGGCGGAGATAATATGCTGTATTTATTTGATGGGTAAATTACAATGTCACAATGAGTTTAATTTCCTGTAGGTGCATTTTATCATCCACAAAGACCCCTCAATGCAAATGGAGCTCAAGAACATATATAAAAAAAATAAAGTGGCACAATCTGTACCCCCGAGTAGCAGTAGTACTGGTAGTATGGTAATTAAAATGTCTTCCTGCGCTATTGACCATCGCCATCTTTGCCTATTTCCATTATTCTTCATCTCATTTCTCTCCCTCAATCCTGTCTGCTTCCTGGAGCTCTTCACTTCCATTCATCAATAGTCATTAAACACAATCTGATTGTTCCATCACATGCGCATGTACACGCGCACATATACGCGCACATAGAAAAACACACATTTTTGATGAAGGTCTGTGGGTTCAATAGATGATTAGTGTCTTGCCTAATTATAGCTCTGTGCTTTGGATCAACAGACAGGTTTATCGGACTGAAAGACAAACAGTGAAACCAAACCCTCCCAAAGGTTTGCCTGCTAAGTCCCATTAGAGGGCGTGCTTATTTATGAATAAAATCATGCTGTGGTTTTTAAACTGAAACATCAGTCACACAAATAACTGAGCCTGTACTTTACAAGTTACTTGGATGTACAGTATTGGCGTCATGAATACTCACAACAGTTCGATATGGACTAATAAGAACATGGTGCTGACTCAGGACCCCCACAATGGACGTGGTCCTAATCCCCTCATCACACACTGTTGCACTTTACAGAAAAAGTAAATGTCAGTCATCTCAAGCCATTTAATAGTTTTTGGTTTGATTAGCAGCAATGACAGGATAAACAAATGCATACATGATCTTAGTTAATATATCTTTTACAAAGGCTTAATCGCATTACACTGTATACTCCAATGGCTACTATGAACTTCATACCTAATTTCTGATCACTGGGGTGGTCCTTTTCTTCTTATGCATGCACAATCCCAATTTGTTATTCCCAGTGGTGATTATCTAAAATTCTGTTTTTCAGGATAATGTTTGATTGATGTTTGTGTCATAAATCAATAAATACCTGTTTCACGGTCAAATGGATTGCATTTATTCTGCCTTTTTTAGGTTTCATTTTATGTAGTAAACTTTCCATTTGTGCACAAAAGTCCAGACCACTGCTAAAAAGCCATGGTGTGGAAGTGCACCTGTCATTTAAGAGGAATATGAGACACACATTTTCACACCCACATGATTGATTTAAAGACAAATCAAAATCACTGACTTGGTTGAGTTCAACTAAACGAAATGCACTTTTATCAATCAAATATTGAACTTCGTGTGTACTGTATTCAATACAGTTCCTAAAACAAGATTATAATGGACCACCGCTCACCAGCAATGATCCCATCTGAGTCAAAAACTCCTCTGTTACAATTTGTGATCTGAAGCTCTGTGATAGGGCAGACAGTAAACAGAAGTTAGACAACTTGGTCAAGATAATTCCCATTATAGCAATTACATAATGATGAAGTCATACAGTGGGTACGGAAAGTATTCATATCCCCTTAAATTTTTCACTCTTTTTTTTGTATTGCAGCCATTTGCTAAAATCATTTTTTTCCACATTAATGTACACAGCACCCCATATTGACAGAAAAAAACCATGGAATTGTTGAAAATTTTGCAGATTTATTAAAAAAGAAAAAATTAAATATCACACAAACTTAAGTATTCAGACCCTTTGCTCAGTATTTAGTAGAAGCACCCTTTTGAGCTAATACAGCCATGAGTCTTTTTTGGGAATGCCATTCCTCCTTGCAGATCCTCTCCAGTTCTGTCAGGTTGGATGGTGAACATTGGTGGGCAGCCATTTTCAGGTCTTTCCAGAGATGCTCAATTGGGTTTAAGTCAGGGCTCTGGCTGGGCCATTCAAAAACAGTCACGGAGTTGTTCTGAAGCCACTCCTTCGGTATTTTAGCTGTGTGCTTAGGGTCATTGTCTTGACCCAGTCTGAGCACTCTGGAGAAGTTTTTCGTCCAGACTATCCCTGTAGTTGGCCGCATTCATCTTTTCTTCGATTGAAACCAGTCGTCCTGTCCCTGCAGCTGAAAAACACCCCCACAGCATCATGCTGCACCACCATGCTTCACTGTTGGGACTGTATTGGACAGGTAATGAGCAGTGCCTTTGGGTTCTTCTTTACTTCTCACACCAAGGCTCTTCTCCCCCAATTGCTCAGTTTGGCCGGTGCATTCCCATCCATCCATCCATTTTCTGTACCACTTCTCCTCACTAGGTTCGCGGCCGCGCTGGAGCCTATCCCAGCTATCTTTGGGCGAGAGGCGGGGTACACCCTGAACTGGCCACCAGCCAATCGCATGGCACATATACAAACAACCATTCACACTCAGATTCACACCTACAGGCAATTTAGAGTCTTCAATTAACCTAGCATGCATGTTTTGGGGACGTGGGAGGAAACCGGAATACCCGGAGAAAATCCACACAGGCACTAAATGTATTTTCAGCTACTACGCCAATTTTAACATTGTTCAGCTAAAATTACACTGGATGCATATAAATTGTAGATATCAAGAAGAATGGCAATGAAAAAACAGACACGCCCTATGGTGGAGCAGACCTTATAAATGTCTTACTTTGTGCATTGACAACCATCAATATTCTATTCGTAAATTCAGGGCAGAGCTACAAGGTTATTACAATCACACACACACAGATGCATACACACGCATACTCACGCATGCAAACGCACTAATGCACGCACTCACACGCGCGGGCACGCACACAAAAAAAACACACACACACACAACCAATGAAGAAGCATGCAAATACTATTATAGATACTACAATTGTCAGTAGTGCAGGGTTAGGGTACCTTGCAAGCGCTGTATTTTTCCTGATTAGAATTTTGGCAAAGATTTTTTTCAAATGTTCTTCCACTTTAGCATTACTTAACTTATTTAGCTGCAGTTTCACAATCCTATCTGAAGACATCACCAAGGTAAGAGCTACTAACTAACTTTCTCTGATGAGCTCATTTCTAATCCTATCCGACCTGGTCACTCCTAGAGAGAACCTCAACATCTTAATTTCCGCCAGCTCTGCTTCCTGTTGTCTCTTCAGTGCCACGGTCTCTCATTTGTAAATCACGGCTGGCCTCAACACTGTCTTATAAAGTTTGCCCTTCAATCTAGTAGAGAATCTTATGTCACATAACACACCTGACACCTTCCTCCACCCATTCCAACCTGCTTGGACCCGTTTCTTCACTTCCTTACCACAATCACCATTGCTCTGGACCGTTGACCCCAAGTATCTAGTCTTCCACCCTCGCTATCGCTTCTGCCTGTACCCGCACTCTTCCCCCTCCACCTCCCTCATTCATGCACATATATTGTCTTACTTCAGCTAATATTCATTCCTGTCCTTTCCAGATATTACCATTCGCCCGAATTACTAGGTTTGTAACAGTACATGTACTTGTGTTCAGATTTTCCACCACAGAGTTCCCACATATTACATATTAGGTAAGGGACAGTGTAACTACTTCAAACCATTACTGTTGCAAAGACAAAATATTGATGTTGTACGTTCTGAATTAGAAAAAATGTAAGTAGTATTACTGTTATTAAATATTAATTTTATCATTTTATTGTACACATTTTTTCAGAGAATTTATTGCCAGGAGTTTGCAGTTTTGCAGTATTTAATGCTAGCAGTCTATGCCCCCCAACTCTTCCAAGAACAGCGGGAATAGGGTGAGTGGATGGATGTAATGGATGGATGGACGGATGAATGAACGGATGGATCGATGGATGAAAATGTTCCCTCTGAATGAACAGATGGTGAATTTACCAGTTATGCTTCTCATCCATGCTACAGTCGGAACAAAAATAGTAGTAGTCTAAACGTTTTTCTCTCAAATTGACTTCTTCATGTAAACTTTGTCATGATTGGTAATCGTATGATGTTGGACTGGACCCAAAAGGTGACGGAAGCAGCTCAGCGGGTAGGATATCGAAGGGGCGGTGGTGGTCCGTTGGAACACAGAAGGTGTAGGAAGCGGTAGCATGGGCAAGTGGAGGAGCTGGACGGCGTGGCTGGAACAGGCAGCGAGGCGTATGACACGGAAGGAGCACTGGAGACGAAGAAGAAAACAAGGGGGTAAGAACGGTTGCGAGTGGTTGAGGTAACTTACCATGAACCTTGGCCTGTGTACCACGGGTTACGTCAATACTCTGGCGCTGATTTCCTGGGTCTGGCAGGCTTATATGCAGGCAGTGATGAGTGATAACACGTACGCGGCCAAGGTGGTGCTGATTGCTATGGGAGAGGAGCGAGAGGGAAGGGCGAGGCGCATAGCACCACCCGAGCTCCAAAAGGGGAACTACAGGGCACAGACTATAACTAGCATGTCGGACTGCAGCCATGTCTTTTCTAACTACTGTAATACGAAGGGCCAAACTTTCCACCTTTTCATTGTAGGAGTGCTCACACCAAACTGACTAGTACAAGCGGCTCACTCAGTGTGCGTGCGTGTGTGTTTGTGTACGTGTGTTTGGACTGCAAGTGTTGAAAGCCATCTCAGTCCACTCCCAGAGGCAATCTTGACACTTCCTCAGTGAGGCTTGTGCAAGTTTATCTAACACAAACGAAATCACGCAAACGCACACCCAATTTTTCACGCCACTGTGGAGCTAATTAAACACAACGTGCCCGGGTGAAGGCAGGACTGAGGAAAGTGTGTGTGCGCCTATCTGTGTGTGCGTGTGTGTGTGTGCGTGTGCAGATTAGTCTCACTGGGTGCTCAGAGGGAGAGAGACAGGCAGGTCAACTCTGACAGCTCTAAGATGGCGAAAATAAAAGTAAGACACATGAGCAAATCAAGATAAATGTGTGTGTGTGTGTGTGTGTGTGTATATGTGTGTGTGTGTGTGTGTGTGTGTGTGTGTGTGTGTGTGTGTGCGTGCGTGCGTGCGTGTGTGCATGCGTGAGAGGGAGAGAGAGAAAGAGAGAGACAGGTATAGAAAAGGGAGGGAAGGTAAAAGCCTATAAGTAGCTTTTTGATGTACAGCGACGCCCGAGAAGTTGTAGCTGGGAGAGCACAGGGAGGAACTGAATGGACCTTTGACCTTGGTTACCTCAGTCATTTTGCATCAAGCAAGAGAAGTTAAAAAGGATCTATGTGTCAATAATGCAGAGCATCTTGTTCCTGCTGAAAAATCAACTGATCCTACATCGCCAGGGGAACTGGCAGCCTATACAGTACGTGAATGCATATGCATCGAATTGTATGGGCACTGCACATTCACAGCTCCAGTGCAACTCAGCGAGGGGTGAAACGGGGGACAACCAGCTAATGAACCATTTGAAGTGCGGGAAAAGTTACAACATACAGCAGCAAAGAAAATGAATGTCCAGGGTACATACATTTATATTATCATTCCCACAGCTGCTGTGCTAGTTAGCGCAAAGGTTACACAAAGTACAACTGCCTTGCCAACAACCAGGCAGCATTTCTTTTGAAGAAAGCCTCTTTTTCAAAATCAGACTGTTTATGATAACACAAATGTGTTGTGTTGGACTATTGGAGTACTTGTGCATCAGAAAGACAATGCTCTTTTCAATATAATCCCGCCAAAGTAATGTATGGTCCAATATGTCAGCCTGATGAGGTAAAGCTTTCATCAGCTTGGTGTGTAATTGTCCAGAGAAATTTGGATTTGGTCTTTTTTTTTATACCTCTTTTGGTTTGGGTGACCAGACTTCTCTTTTTCACTGACACTTTTCCACTGTTTGAGTCTTACAAAATGCATCTGTCTGGGATTTCAGCACTACGCCGTGGCTTATTTAATTACCACCATACACTGACTGTCATTAGCCGGCTTCTCCGTCACTGTTCATGCAGTGGATGATCTACTGTTAGGTACCCCAGGAAACAATTATATTAATCCAGTTTGTTTCATGGACAAAGTTCTTCAGAGAGTAATGATAAAGGATAAATATGATAAAGGATATCAGGAGGGCAGAAAGTTAACTATTTTTTTTTAAGAAACATCCATACATTTTCTGTGCTCATCCTGTTTAGGGTTGTGGTGAATACACCCAGTCAATCTTTTTTAGAAACAGATTTTAAAAATTGTATTTAAGATATGGCTATAAAAGTGACTGAAGGTGTAGTGATGATGTGAGTGTGAACGGTTGTCTCTCTCAATAACTGCCTTGTGATTTACTGGCGACCAGTACAGTATGTGGTTTGCCTCTCGCCCAAGGTCAGCTGGGGCAGGCTACAGAGCTGCAACCCTCAACAGGTTAAGCGACATAGAAAATGGATGGATGGATGGATACATATGGTTTATAGCCAAGGCACATATTTTACAATTGAAAAATCTCACGGCACACCAACAAACAAAAATGTCACAAAAAGTGGATACGTTAATTAATGTATGTACATCCTGCCATCTAATAGAAGAGCATTTATTTGTTCTGTCTGTCACTATGCCTCACTGGCATAAAAAGGTGAACAACGACACATTTTTTCTTGTAAATAAATAATTTTTGGAGCAATTAAGTAAAATTTTATAATTTCCCACGACACACCTGAAGAGCGCACAAGGCACACTAATGTGCCCTGGCAAACTGTTTGAGAATCACTGCTATAAAAACAGTTATTCTTAGATTTGGTAAAAGGCACTGTATCTACTCGATTGTTTTGGCATCAGTGTCTTGTTGAAGGCCACATATACCTCTTATGTTCAAGTCTGATTGGCTAGTAATCATTGCTTTTCTTAGCTGCATAGTGACAGGACTGTTTTTTTTTTTTTATTTAGTTAAAAAAAACATTAGTCCAACATAACGACAACGACACAGTGCCATAAAGTGTCATGCGTTGCTGTACGTTTTCTTACTTTTATGGTGAATAAAGCTTTCATTAGCACACAGTTGTTGTCTGCGAATTATTGGACATAATGATCTGGCGGCGGCACGGTGGCCGACTGGTTAGAGCGTCAGCCTCAGAGTTCTGAGGCCTCACAGTTCAATCCCCGGCCCCGCCTGTGTGGAGTTTGCATGTTCTCCCCGTGCCTGCGTGGGTTTTCTCCGGGCATTCCGGTTTCCACCCACATCCCAAAAACATGCATTAATTGGAGACTCTAAATTGCCCGTAGGCATGACTGTGAGTGCGAATGGTTGTTTGTTTCTATCTGCCATGCGATTGGCTGGCAACCAGTTCAGGGTGTACCCCGCCTCCTGCCCGATGACAGCTGGCATAGGCTCCAGCACGCCCTCGACCCTAGTGAGGAGAAGCCGCTCAGAAAATGGAAGGATGGATGGATAATGATCTGGCGATGAAGCTTCACTTTGTGTCGCTGCTCTTATTCCTCGGCGCCATTTTGTGGTCCCACTGCTGGAAACGGCGTTAGTTTCGTTAGGTTTGGCTATCGACTTGAGGCTAACACTTTTTTTCCTTTCATCATCGTAACATCCTATTTCAGTAATGAAACTATTTCACCACCGAAAATGCACTTTTGGGCCATTTTCAGCGGTGGAAATTTTTCGGTGACTTTGAAATTTGTACTGCTGAACCGAGCAGGCTAGCGTCAATAGGTAAGTGGCGGCCAACACTGTTGTGGAAATGAAAATATCTTTAAGGAGAACCGGCACTTTTGGAGGTGTACATTTTTAATGGAATCGGTCAATTGGACCCGGTTCTAAGTCGGAACCGGTATTCAATTCCCACTCCCTTAGAGACAGTCACTCTGTAGCTCAGTCATCAGAGCAGGGCTCTGAGGAGAGCCGCAGCTCCTCCGCATTGAGATGAGCCAGATGAGGTGGCTCGGACATCTGTTTAGGATGTCTCCTGGACGCCTCCCTAGTTTGGTGTTAGGGCACGTCCCACAGGAAGCAGGCCTCAGGGAAGACCCAAGACACGCTGGAGAGACTATACCTCCCAAATGAGGTGGATGAAGGAAGGGAGAGACTCGGGAGAGGAAGGTCTGGGCTTCTCTGCTTATGTTGCTCCCCCCGTGACCTGAGCCCAAATAAGAGAAAAGAAGATGGCTGGACGGACGGATGGACGGACACTCGGACGGACGGATGGATGGATGGATGACATTAGAACAGTCTCGCTAACACTATCACCAGTGAGCTCTCAAACCGTGGCCGAAGGTGGAATCCAGGCAGATTTACATCTCTTGGTGCGGTTAACACTTGCTGTGCCTTCTTCTTGAGCCTGCTAGTGACAGTCACTCTCTCAAGCGTCTTTAGGTGTTGAGAAATGCGCTTTCATAATAGTCCAGATGGTAGATTTCGCCAAACCAAACTGCTCAACAAGATCAGAAACGTGAATACCATTATAATTTTTAGCTATTATTTCCTTCTTCTTTTTTCCCCAACAGTAACACGTTTAGGCTTACTGCTTTCTAATACCACCATCGCTAGCTGCTTAGAGCAAAAAACAAAAAAAAAAAAAAAAAAAAAAACACGCCCACAATGTGTTACGCCCGCAGCCAATATTGTTTACGCAGTGTGAGAAAAAGCACAAATGAGCCTTTCGTGACCGTGCCAAGACTGTTTGTGAACTAAAAATAGTGCATGAACCAAGGTAATTTAAAAAAAAATATTTTGTTTGTGAGCCTGAATGTTCTTCACCCGGGTCATTTGTGAAGTTCCGCTTCATTTCATAATATAATTTTTCACCTGTGCTGACAGCAGAGTATTAGCGTATGTGCGTTGTCCTTTATCAGTGTCAAAAGCAATAGAAGTGTTTTGGCTCTGGTTACACACATTCCTACAAAAATAAACACATATAGAGACACATGAGTACGTTTTCACGGAATACAAATACCTGTTGTATATAAACAAGTTGACTAGTAAACTACAGAATGTGTTGTAATTGCAGCCAAAATTATAAACTAAATACAAACATTAAAATATTAATGAAGGTAAATGTGAAATGTAAAGTGTGTGTGTGTGTGTATATATATATATATATATATATATATATATGTGTGTGTGTGTGTGTGTGTGTGTGTGTGTGTGTGTGTGTGTGTGTGTGAGTGTGTGTGTGTGTGTGTGTGTGTGTGTGTGTGTGTGTATACATACCAACAAAAGACTGGGAAAGTTAAGGAATGCTCAAAAAACACATGTTTGGAACATTCCACAGGTGAACAGGTTAATTGGAAACAGGTGAGTGTCATGATTGGGTATAAAAGGAGCATCCCCGGAAAGCTCAGTTGTTCACAAGCAACCACTTCTTCAACAACTACATGAGCAAATAATTCAACAATATAAGAAAAAAATTTCTCAATGTACAATTGCAAGGAATTTAGGGATTTTCTCACCTAAGGTCCATAATATCTTAAAAAGATTCAGAGAATCTGGAGCAATTTCTGCATGTAAGTGGCAAGGCCGAAAACCAGCATTGAATGCCTGTGACCTTCGATCCCTCAGGTGGCACTGCATTAAAAACCGGCATCATTGTGTAAGGAATATTGCCACGTGGGCTCAGAAACACTTGAAAACCATTGTCAGCTAACACAGTTCGTTCCTACATCTATAAATGCAAATTACAACTCTACCATGCAAAGCAAAAACCATATAGCCACAGCACACAGAAATGCCACCAGCTTCTCTGGGCCAGGGCTCATCTTGAGATCGACTGACACAAAGTGGAAAAGTATTCTGTGGTCTGAATGAGTCCACATTTCAAATTTATTTTTGGAAATCATGGATGTCGTGTCCTCCGGGACAAATAGGAAAAGGACAATAAGGACTGTTATAAACCCAAAGTGCAAAAGCCAGCATCTGCGATGGTATGGGGGTGTGTTTAATGCCCATGGCATGGGCAATTTCCACATCTGTGAAGGCACCCTTAATGCTGAAAAGTACATACAGGTTTTGGAAGAACATATGTTGCCATCCAAGCAACATCTTTTTCAGGGACATCCCTGTTTATTACAGCAAGACAATGCCAAGCCACATTTTGCCCGTGTTAAAACAGTGTGGCATGGTTGTAACAGAGTGCAAGTACTAGACTGAACCTGCCAGCAGTCCAGACCTGTCTCCCACTGAAAATGTGTGGCACATTATAAAGCGCAAAATCCGACAAAGGAGACCCCGGGCTGTTGAGCAACTGAAGTTGTACATCAAGGAAAAATAGGACAGAATTCCACCTACAAACACTTCAACAATTTGTATCCTTAGGTACCAAATGCTTATTGAGTGCTGTTATAAAGTTTTAACATTAAATATCTTGTTTTTGTAGTGTATTCAATTGAATATACAGTAGGTTGAAAAGGATTTGCAAATCATTGTATTCTGTTTTTATTTACGTTATACACAACATCCCAACTTCATTGGAATTGGGGTTTGTATATACTGTATATGTACAGTGGCGGTAATTGACGTGCGAAATGTTGTTGGCAATGCGCAGGGGTAGGGTTTTTTTAGATGGACTATATTACCGACACAACCCCCCGCCATTCAAGCCAGCACTGCTACTGTGTACACAGTGTAGATATAACATTATGAAACATGTCAACTACTGGCCTGAAGCTTTATATTATCAAAACTTTTATGCCCACAGCTACTGAAGAGATCCACTCACTCAGCATAAACCCAGGCAATAACTGCTTGGAAAGAATTTTGCTGGCCAACCCTATTATGACAATCGCCAGCACCATGCAAGATTGTGTGTGTGTGCGTGTGTGTGAGTACACGTGTGCATGCAATTTGTTTTTATGGTGCGAGAACCCTGAGTTAATTAATTAGAAAGCCCAGTAATGTGTGCCGAGCTGATAAGTCCCTCCCCACTACCCATAATGCTTTGCTGAGGTAGAACACTGCAGCACATCCACTCAGCCAATTAGCCCAGATAGCGACACGCACTGTATATTAGTGTAATGTGCACATGCGACATGCACGCACTTTCTTACACACACACACACGCGCGCGCACGCACACACACACGTATAAACACACACAGCAACAGACTGTGTTCTGTGTAAACAAACTCATGGACTGTCTGTCTTTGTGCCAAGGGAGAGGAGAGGGGAGAGGGAAAAGGGTGAATGCATATCAGTGTATAATTAGAGCAGAGTTGAAGAACTAAGTTTGTATTCTGGTGTTAAATTGGAAATGCTCAATGCAAATAAATTCAGTTCAGAGTCAATTACCAATGCTAGGCTCAGAGTTAAAAACCTTAAAATCAATTTCAGCCCCTCCGCCTTACCCAGATTAACGCTTCACATGCACATATGATAGTCTGTCTCATAAAAAATTAAATAAGTGAGTGCTGACAGACATTTAGTTTGTGCACAGTTCATTACTGGTGCAGTTCAACATTAGTTCATTATACGTACAGAATGACAATGAGGCAGGAAGAAAGAAAATCACGAAGTGAAGATTGTGAAAATGTTTTGGTTGGTTTCTTGTGTTATGTTGTTATTTAGGAATTTATTGCTTGCAGACCAATAGTTCACACTGAAGACACATAATTAAATATATTAATAATCAAATTTGCTTAATATGTGATGTGGACATTGCTGGCATCCGGCAGAATCCTTGTATTTCCAGAATCACTTTTCAGGAAAAGAAATGCTTGTGGAGCAATTAATACTGACTCGTCGAAGAGATTAAGCCATTTTCAACACTTTAGAGTGGTCAATAATTTGTGAAGATAACAGACCCACATGAGGACTGACCAATATTTGTAAAAAAAAGTATGAAATTTACCAAATTGGGACATACTGTAGGAGGTTTCCACCTGACAGTGATTTTTTTTTTTGCTTGCTATTTTGTAATTCATCTCTGCGTCATTTGGTACACTTACATTGATCTGTGATATGTTGTGTTAAGTGGATACATGAATTGAGCAAGGCAGTCCCCATGGCAGTGAGCAGGTGCTGATGGACCTTGGGCCATGCTCCATTCAGAGCCTCGAAGATGGCTCCAGGTCCACAGGTCTCCATCACTGCCAAAAAGACTGGGGACTCCCCGAGTTAGCTGAGAGAGTGCCTGGCCACAACAGAGACGACAGACAAACACAGACATAATCCATCCATCCATTTTCTTTACCGCTTATCCTCGCTAGGGTCGCAGGCTGCTGGAGCCTATCCCAGCTATCTTTGGGCGGAAGGCGGGGTACACTCTGAACCGGTCACCAGCCAATCGCAGGGCACATAGAAACAAATTTGAAACCCGGTCCCCAGAACTGTGAGGCAGATGTGCTAAACAGTCATCCACCACGCCGACATAATCCAATGAATAAATAATATCATTGCATTTATTGGATTTGAAATTGAGAATTCAGAACCTCAGTGAGAATACTAAGTCGTCCACATAACTACTTAGGAAATTAAATAAGGACACAAACCAATTTTTAGATGATGATTAGACTCACCTCTCGTTAAATTCTTGTAAATTACAATTTCTAATATAAAGTCAAGCTTTGCTAGATTTTCATGTGTATGCATTTTTGCAAAATTCTATTGATTCATGATAAAATGTACAATTTGTGTGTGCATATTGACGGATCTTTGTGGGAGTATTTTTGTAGTATGATACAACACAAAAACGTCCCACGGCTGGTGGAGGGGTCAATAGTGTTGGTACAGTGCGAGCTGGGCAGCGACTGAAGAAGGGGACCAAGTTGTTGTTGGTAGTGCTGGTGGGGGGTGGTGGAGTGGGGGGGGGGGGGGGGTGTTGCAGTGCCAACCGAGCCACAGTCACTACACATACATACAAAGGAAGTAGAACAAATTAACTCAGAAATTAAGTTGTGTGTAATAATGTAAAATGACACAGGGAAAAAATGATTGCTCTGGTGTGATTTTGGCCCATTCTTCCACACAAGCAGTCTTCAAATCTTGAAGGTTCCGTGGGCTTCTTTTATGGACCTTGAGTTTAAGTTATTTCCATAGATTTTCGATATTCTTTGCACTCCTTTGTAAGAAATCTTGCGAGGAGCACCTGATCGAGTCAAATCTATGGTGGTATCATTGGCTTCCCACTTACATATTATGGCTCCAACTGTGCTCACTGGAACATTCAGAAGTTTAGATATGCGCCTGTAACCAATGCCATTATGTTTTGCAACAATTAGTTGGCGATGGTCTTGAGACAGCTCTCTGCTCTTACCCATCATGACATGTGTCTTGACTCACACCTTGGCAATGAGACCATTTTGTAGGCCATCAATTAGGACTGAGCCAGCTGATATTCATTTGTACTGACAAGGGTCTGGATTGCTGTTTGATTATTGATAGATTTTAGGCATTGTCTTGGCTTTCCATGCCCTTTTGCACCTCCCTTTCTTCATGTGTTCAATACTTTGGGTGGCTGTGGCTCAGTCCTGGAAGGGTCACTGGTCTGAATCCCAGCTACGACTGTCCGCATGTCAAAGTGTCCTTGGGCAAGACACTGAACCCTAATTTGCTCCCAGTGGGCCTGGCAGCGCCTTGCATGGCAGCAATCGTCCATTGGTGGGAAATGTGTGTGTGAGTTGGTGAATGCGAGGCAAATCTCATCCACCCACGGGCCCTGCCACCGAGGAGCTTTTTAACCACCTCGGTGACCTCAACCCCAGAGATAGGGGAGCGCGCCACAGAAACCCCAGACTCTGCTTCCTCATGGGAAGGCATGTCGGTGAAATTGAGGAGGTCTTCAAAGTATTCTCCCCACCGACTCACAACGTCCTGAGTTGAGGTCAGCAGCGCCCCATCCCCGCTATACAGTGTTGATGGTGCACTGCTTCCCCCTCCTGAGACGCCGGATGGTGGACCAGAATTTCCTCCTTCTTAAAAAGGGGGGCCTACCACTCCAGTCTGCCAATCTAGAGGCAGTGTCCCCAATGTTCACGCGATGTTGCAGAGGCGTGTCAACCAGGACAGCCCCACAACATCCAGAGCCTTTAGGAACTCCGGGCAAATCTCATCCACCCCCGGGGTCTTGCCACCGAGGATGTTGTGGGTGTGTGTGTGCCTGATTTATTTTGCTCAGACAATGGGCTCAGACTAATAAAATCCCAGAGGCAAAAGAAATTAGTTTTTCCAGGAGCGTCACTGCAGAGAAAGATGGGAAAGAGCGGAGCAATGATTATCTGTCAGGTTATTAATGTGTTTCACTGTGTTACATCACTTAAACACGACTCAGCCTATTCAAAAACACACCGTTAATTGCCTTGTGTTGCGAAACTTCATTCTAAAGGCTCAAAAATAATTTTGCAGAAGAAATGTATAATCGCAATCCTGACACATAGTGGAAAATGACAGAGTGCCATTGTTATAACCATTCATTGTAACATTTTATTTATTCTATGCATATGTTTATGGCGAGTTTTAATTTATGCATTTGAACCCCAATGCTGCTATCCATCTGTGTGTCTTAAGTTATTGTTTTGATAAACTTCAACTGAATATGCTGCTTCTCTTTCTAGTTATTCCAATGCCCAGAGGCATTATCAACTCTGGCTGGAGCATATGGTGAAACAGCATAGCGGATTATGTGGACCACAATGAAATGTTGCAATAGATGTTATGATACACATTTAACAAAAACTTAAAAAAATACTGGACTGTACTATGCTGGGAAACCATTCATGTTAACTTAAGAAAAGCTCAGATTTCTGACCCATTTCTGAGCTCTGTGGAGTTACACTTTACATAAAAAACATTACCCCTAATTAATGTGCTTACACATATAATATATGGGAACATGTTTTGGAACACACAATGTCAAATCAATAATCAATCAAGGATTGGGCGAGGCCACTGTTGCCAATTTGTGGGAACAGTTTGTGTAAGGCCCTTTTTATGGCTGCAACATGACATGACATTGCAAAAAGTCCCATTAAAGCATGGTTGGACACGTTCACTGTGAAAGAACTTGACAGTCCTGACCTCAAACCCCATCAAACACCTTTGAAATGAACTAGAAGAAATTGTGAGGCAGGAGCTCTCTTAAGCAATAACATCTGACATTTAACAATGCCTCAGTGGTAAGGCTGTGATCCATCTTAATTTAGACACGGCACAACTGATTCAACAACCAACTTATTAAGCCAATAAAGTCCATCACGTTGTGTAACCAACACTGAGGGGCTACGCACCACGACAACATAATAATTCCACTGACACCCCTCTGGGAGCCAGCAGAATGGTCTTTTCCAGCATTCTGCTGGGCCGCCCGGGCCAGTTCACTAATGAGCCCACGGGGGAGAAACTACCATCTATGTGTTTAATAGACTGTTTCCCTGCCAGGAACTATAAAAGAAAAGCAGAATGACACAAAGAAAGAAAGAAAGAACGTTGGAGATATTCTTACATGAGAAAAAGAAGTGGCTCATGCAAGAAAACCTCTTCTATTGAGAAACAAGGGAATCATTCTCATTATATCTCTCAGTATGATTTCATCAGCCATGAAACTTGCCTCATCATTTCATACTTAGAACTAACATCTCTAGAGCATTAACTTATTTATATTCACCTATTAGCCAGCGTGGTGAAAGAGTAGTTAGCAAGGCTGCATCACAGTTCTGAGGTTGGGGGTTTGAATCTGGGCTCTGGCCTTCCTGTATGGAATTCTCCCCATGCTTGCATGTGTTTTCTCCGGATACTACGGCTAACTCCCACATCTCTAAAATATGCATGTTATGTTAATTGAAGACTAAATTGCCCATATAGTGTGAATGTGAGCCTAAATGCTTGTTTGTCAAGAGCAAGGGTTAAAAAAAAAAGTTTAAATCCACTGTAACAGCTTTAACATTTAATTCAGTGATTCTTTCGTGTACCACTCGAGGGGGACTGCAGACTAGTACTAGTAAAACACTTTGAGAATCACTGGTCTAGAGTATACAGTATGTGCTCCGCGATTGAATGGCGACCAGTCCAAGGCGTATCCCGCTACTCGCCCAAAGTTAGCTGGGATAGGCTCCAGCTCCCTCTCCTTGAGCCGTCACCTTATCGTGGTGGAGTGGTTTGTGTGTCCCAATGATCCTAGGAGCTAAGTTGTCTGGGGCTTTACGCCCCTGGTAGGGTCACCAATGGCAAACAGGTCCTAGGTGAGGGACTAGACAAAGCACGGCTCCAAAAAACCCTATGAAGAACAAAATATATCGATCTAGGTTTCCTTTGCCCGGACACGGGTCACCGGGGCCCCCCTCTGGAGCCAGGCCTCGCGGTGGGGCTCTAAGGCGAGCGCCTGGTGGCCGGGCCTGCACCCATGGGGCCCGGTCAGGCACAGCCCGAAAGGGTAACGTGGGTCCCCCTTCCCATGGGCTCACCACCTGTGGGAGGGGCCATAGGGGTCGGGTGTAGTGTGAGCTCGGCGGTGGCCGAATGCGGGGACCTTGGCGATCCGATCCCCGGCTACAGAAGCTGGCTCTAGGGATGTGGAATGTCACCTCTCTGGCAGGGAAGGAGCCTGAGCTGGTGTGTGAGATCATATATTTTTGCCACAGAACTCATCATCATTTAAATACAACCGTAAATTTGTTTGATAAAATAACACTGGGCGGCACGGAGAGCAACTGGTT
This sequence comes from Phyllopteryx taeniolatus, assembly GCF_024500385.1. Lineage (NCBI taxonomy): Eukaryota > Metazoa > Chordata > Actinopteri > Syngnathiformes > Syngnathidae > Phyllopteryx > Phyllopteryx taeniolatus. The sequence continues at coordinate 8,588,506 of NC_084507.1, read as the reverse complement.
AGCATATCTGCCTCACAGTTCTGAGGACCCGGGTTCAAATCCGGCCTCGCCTGTGGAGCTTGCATGGGTTTTCTCTGGGTACTCCGATTTCCTCCCACATCCCAAGTATGGTAGGTTCATTGAGGACTCTACATTCTCCATAGTTGTGAATGTGAGTGTGAATGGTCGTTTGTTTATATGTGCCCTGCGATTGGCTGGTGACCAGTTCAGGGTGTACACCGCCTCTCGCCAAAAGTTAGCTGGGATAGGCTCCAGCAAACCTGAGACCCTCGTGAGGATAACTGGTGCGGAAAATGGATGGATGGAAAATAACACTGCTTTAGTAGTCATTTGTTTTCTACTAATTACAGTGCTTTCCGAATGACTCCTTGTGAGAACAAGCCTAGATGTTTGTGACTGTTTCCTAGAGAGAGTGATCCTAAAAGATCTGTTCTAAAAAGTTTTTTAAAAAGCCCAGCTCAGTGTGTGCAAACATGCAATTAATTGTGCTTCTCTGAATCTGCATCTCATTCATGTAAATTGGTTGAGATAAAAAGAGAGGAACACGCAGGTAGCTTTAGAACAAAAAGTGAAGTATTTTGTATTTTGTTGTGGGCACTTTTAATTACCTCTCATTAATTTCAAACCTTCAGTCCAGATTGTGGAGAATGCATACCTTAATTAAAGTCACAAAAATTAATTTTTATTTCATTGTGCGCAAGCAGGAATAAAACAATTTGCGCTTTAGTTTCATTTACTTTCGGTTTACCTTGTTTCTTTTGTTTGTTTGTTTGTTTTTTAGTATTTTGTCAGATTTCACAAGGACAAACTGGCTTATTGGCAGTGTTGACAGATTTACACACTTTTTGAACGTCTGCCTAATAAAGTAGGTAAAACTCAGAGTGGGGACAGTGCTGTCGATCGCATTGTACTGTAGATTTATATACCAACATCTTTGCACCTGGCCTCAGAGTCTTCACGCAGAGGGAGACACATCACAGCAAAGCCACAATATATGACTTGATGTCAGGCTTGTGTGTATGCCCGTGCACGCACAATCGTATATGCCTGATGTGGTTTCCCTCTGTAATTACAGTCCTTTGGAATGTAGCCCACCTGGTTTTGAATGTGCCACTATGGCAGCAACACAGACACCATCTATCATCCTCAGACATCACATCTAAAACACCTAATATCCTCAAAGAAATAGAGAGACAGCGGAAGGAAAGCTCAGAGAGCAACAGGAAGAGGAGCATACAGACAGATGGGAAAAATGCCAAACACACATTGTATATACAGGTACAAGAGAGAGAGGTCTATGAAAAGAGTATTGAACCATTTGACCCTAAAACAGATCATCTTAAGGCTGGTGCATAGTGATTTAAAACATCTTAACTGATTTTTTTAATTTGACAGACCCAACACCTGACAATGAAAAATCAGCATGTGTGTGCTTACTCATTTATCGTGTGCGTGTACCAACAAAGCACAATAGATAAAGTCTCCCTTGAAAATATCGAGTCTCCTCCACAAAACCAGATGTCTGTCATAGTACCAAGTCTGACCTGTGAGAGGCGGCATGGTGCCACAGAGTATCCGACAGCTAGAAAATGTAAAGAAGAAAGAGCACTAGTAAAATGAGAAATACTGTAAAGGAAAGTGTCATCTTATTTGGTACCGACATTGTGGTTGTAAACTGTTTGCCTACTTATATTGATTGTGGTGAATGACTTGTGGGCTGCATTATACAAACACTGAACATAAGCAGTTGCTCGCTTCTTACTTGGCTATCATTCCGTTTTACGTCACAATTGCGTCTAAGGCTCGGCCAAACTCAATTTGACCACACAGATAAGTATTTGTGATCGTTATTATTGAAGATGTTGAACATATACAAGTGTCAGCCCTGACAACTTTTCGAGCAGATTGGAGAGGAAGAATCCCTCCAAACACACCCCACACTTCAGGATCATCGGTCTGAATTTTTTTTTTAGACAAATCCAATAATCATGCCTTTGCTGATTGTAATCGAATCGGAAGGGAGCAATCAAGCTTATCCATCCATCAATTTTCTGAGCCGCTTCTCCTCACTGGGGTCGCGGACATGCTGGAGCCTATCCCAGCTATCATCGGGCAGGAGGCGGGGTACACCCTGAACTGATTGCCAGCCAATCGCAGGGCACATACAAACAAACCACCATTCGCACTCACATTCACATTAAGCCAAATTATCAGCATGTACCAGTACAGATATGTGAGTCTCGTATGAATAGTGGCTTTCCAGGACATCACATAATGAGTGTATGTCCACTAACCTCTCATGTAATGTGTGCACAATCTCATATATGCAGAACCTACTTCCACATTCAGCAAGACAGGTAAAAGTACTTCCTGTTCGCTCAGGTGAATGGAGAAGGGGACCGTTTCAAAGCACCTGTAGGAAGCATACTACTACTAGTAATCCATCCATCCATTTTCCGTACCGCTTATCCTCATTAGGGTCGCAGGCATGTTGGAGCCTATCCCAGCTGACTCTGGGCGAGAGGTGGAGTACACCTTGAAATATATATATAGTACTTACTGAGGTAGAGGGGACATTACAAATTAAAAGTTTTGTTTTCAGGTACATCTGTTGAATTTTAGTATGAGTGATCCATAGTGTCAAGATTACTAAAGCTGGTGAATCGTTTTTTAATTATTAAGCGGGATATGTGATAGTTTACAATCTAAATAAGGTAACCAAAATATTCAAAGAAATAATTCTCAGCATGATGCAGCAGTGTTCTTCAACACAACAAACTACAACCACAATAATGATCATGTTGAATGTTTATGCACCTTTTGTATTGCAGCTCATGAGACGTGCAGGTGTACCTAATATTATGGCTGACGAGTGCCTACAAATTACATGTGTTGTAGGCAACATTTTAGCATTTTAATGGTGGGATTATGTTTATTGCACTGATGACGATGTACATACGGCTTCCTTTGCAGAATATAGCAGTAAATCATAATTGACTCACCACTTATGAATGTGTACAGCGCACACGCACACACACACACACACACACACAACCTTTTCATTAGACAGCAGAGGCAGCATTTGCGACTCATAAACAATTTCCTACACCTTGAGTGTGGCCTGGAAACCTGCATTTCACTCCATACAACCCCCTCTCCAATCCACGTAGAACTCTCTGTGACTCCCTGCCATCTCCTCCTCCTCTCCCAGTACACTGATCCTTCTTCCTCTTCCCTGTCACTCCCTGCCATTCCCCTTTCCGCTGGTAAAACCACCATGTACTCTTTGGATGGGTGGCCTTCGAGCACAACAATACCTCACCTCTCTCCAGTGCTTTATTTATAAATGAGGAAAACTCTAAACAGCAGTGGGGTGGCGTGGGGGGTGATATAGTGGGTCAAAGAATTCATCAAAACCACAATGCCTGAAGCGCATTAGACAAGGCCTTGGCACTGTATCTCATTACTGTCATGTACTTAATACTGTGTGGCACTGGAATTGTGTTCAATACAGTAAATCTTTTTCGCCTAAGACATATGAACAAGAGACACTCTAAACAAATACTGTATCCATGAAATGCACACAGCTTTACTGTCTTCATTTTAAAAGAATCTATCAACTTAATTAGGTTAGCACTCATATACTATATCATACACTCATGGGCTTCAACATTAGGCACACCATCTCTATCTATTGAGAGCCTAAAAAAAGTGCTATAATTCTCCCTTTACCAAAATAATAATGCTCAGTTTAGATTGACACTATGACACTTTTTCACACCTGGATTTGAGGATCGTCTGCCATTACTCCTTGCAGATCCTTCCCAGTTCTGTCAGGTTGGATGGTGAACGTTGGTGGACAGCCATTTTCAGGTCTCTCCAGAGATGCCCAATCGGGTTTAAGTCAGGACTCTGGCTGGGTCATTCAAGAACAGTCACAGAGTTGTTCTGAAGCCAAGCCTTGGTTATTTTAGCTGTATGCTTAGGGTCATTGTCTTGTTGGATGGAGAACCTTCGGCCCAGTCTGAGGTCCTGAGCACTCTGGAGAAGGTTTCCGCCCATATCTCTGTACCCTGAAATATAACAAAGAATGAAAAATTTAAGAGGGTCTGAATACTTTCCTTACCCACTGTAGAGCCCTAAGATTCTAAATTACCTATAGCTGTGAATGTGAGTGTGAATGCTTGTTTATCTATGTGCCCTGCGATTCGCTGGCGACCAGTCCAGGGTGTATGCCACCTCTCGCCAGTCTGGGATAGACTCCAACTAGCCTGCGATATTGTACAGGATAAACAGAAGAACATGAATGACTCAATGAATAAATGTATTTTCATGGGAAAACTCTCTCACCAATGTGGGAGAAAGAGACATGATGGATGGAGGGTTGAAGAAGCTGAGAGGGAGAGAAATAAAGAAAAGAGAAGTTGGGTCGGAAGATGAGGGTCTGGTCCCTACAACTGTGTGTGCGTGCGTGTGTGTGTGTGTGTGTGTGTGTGTGTGTGTGTGCTCAGCATCCTCTCACAGTTCAATCATGATAAATAAGTCAACCTCCCCTCTCCTCGCATCAACCCTTCTCTGCTCCTGTCACCCCCCTCATCTACCTCCACCCCCGTCCCAGTGGTAATGAAGCAACAGTAGATTTAAGCTGGTAACTGTGCAGACCAGAGTTTCATCTATATTCATTCTGCTGTGGTGGGCCACCCTGGTAAGACCCCTTTTACCTCTGCGATACAGAACAATATCCGTACTGCCTTCTGTACTCTCGATCTGCCCGTTGTTTCCTCAGTCACATGTGTCTCAAAATAATAAATAATCATATGAATGCATCATCTATCTATCTATCTATCTATCTATCTATCTATCTATCTATCTATCTATCTATCTATCTATCTATCTATCTATCTATCTATCTATCTATCTATCTATCTATCTATCCATCCATCCATCCATCCATCCATCCATCCATCCATCCATCCATCTTAAATGTACTCATACGAACCAAAGAATAATACACCCGTAGCATCCAAACAGTGATATTTTCTCTGTGGATAACATACGTTATTGTTGTGGTACAGGTCATTTTTGTTTTTAGTTGAGTAAACAAGTTTCAATTAAGCTGGATTCATTTTTATGTCAAAGATATAGGAAGGGTAACATCAAATACTAGACGGGATGAGATAGAGAGCACTCGGAGCACAAAAGGAAAGTAAAAAGGAGGGCAAAAATGAAATAAATCTCAATATTTTTGCCTGTGCCATCTACTGTATATCTGTCTGGGGACCCTAATTGCTGCTGAGGTCAGGCCACTAAGCAGTACAGGTTGTGTTTGATGCAGGTAAGTGTGTGTGCAAGTGTGTTGGTGTGTGTGCGTGCACGGATGTGTGCATGTGTCTGCTCTATATGCCCTTGACTTGCAGCTGGCAAACAACGCTTTAGGCCCCCACAGCTGTCTCATCATTACTGTTCATAGGGATCCCCTGCCCCACACAAACACACACACACACACACACAAACACACACACACAGACTTAGTCACAGCCACACAGACACAAAAACAGACACATTGAGACATACACAGACACACTCACCCCTTCCCGCAGGCTCCTCATTAAGCCAGTGTAGGCGGTAACAGGAACGAACCACAGGCCCTCTGGGGAGCCTCGCTTCTCCTGGTAGAGAGTCATAGGAAGACATGGAGCATTGGTGAGAGGAGTGTGTGTATGTGTAGGGGGGGGGTGCTTGGGTGGGTGGTGGTGGAGCTGCCGGTGCAGTTGAGGAGCAGAGTGGAAGTGAGAGGAAGGCAACTCGATGATGGGATGGAAATGTAACTGGAGACAAGTCAGAAAAAAGGTGAGAGAGGTCAAGTCAGGAAGGGAAGAAGGATGACATCTTCATTACTCGTGCCTGTGTACTTAAAGTGGCTCTGACAATGCCCATAACTTAAAAAAATAACTGGAAAAACTACAATGATCAGTTATATTACGGATCTGACAAACAAATGTTTGTTTAATCATGTTTTTATTCAATTTACCTCATTTGACACTATCATGATGTAGATAATTAATTAATTGATTATTGAGATGTGTGGAATTCATTTGTATGTTTCATGTGTATTAATTGCATCTTGAAGCAATTCGGCCAAAAATGGAGTATAAATACAGTACATACAGTGAATTGGCATTATTGGTGGGCACAGGTAAACTTTTTACATGGAGTGCAGCTAATGTGAATTTTCATTGCATCAACTACTTTTACAGTCTGTCTTTGCTAATAAAATATTTCTGTGTTGCTTGAGATTGTACTTTAAATATGACAAAGATGCACTGTAAAAATTGCTCTCAATGGATAGTGTAATAGTTTGATTAAGTTGAATGCCACATCATACAGAATATAACTGCATACAATATATACACCCCATTCTAATTGTGCACAAATACTATAACAGTAGTACGCAACATAAAAATTCTTCCCTCTCCCCCGCCACTTCATCCAGCTCTTCCGGGGGAATCCCGAGGCGTTCCCAGGCCAGCCGAAGGACGTAGTCTCTCCAGCGTGTCCTGGGCCGTCCCCGGGGTCTCCTCCCGGTGGCATGTCCCCGGAACACCTCACCAGGGAGGCGTCTGGGAAGCATCCGACTCAGATACCCCAGCCACCTCATCTGGCTCCTCTCGATGCAGAGGAGCAGCGGCTCTACTCTGAGATCCTCCTGGATGAACAAGCTTCTCAACCTATCTCTAAGGGAGAGCCCGGACACCCTGCGGAGGAAACTAATTTCGGCCGCTTGTATCCGGGAGTCCAACAGGCCAAAAAGGCCCGATAGGACTCCTTCTTCAGCTTGACGGCATCCCTCACCGTTGGTGTCCACCAACAGGTTCGGGGATTGCCGCCACGACAAGCACCAACCATCTTACGGCCACAGCTCCGGTCGGCCGCCTCAGCAATGGAGGCGCGGAACATGGTCCACTCGGACTCGATGTCCCCCGCCTCACCCGGAACATGAGCAAAGTTCTGTCGGAGGTGGGAGTTGAAACTCCTTCTGACAGGGGACGTTCCCAGCAGACCCTCACAGTACGTTTGGGCCTGCCACGTCGGACCGGCATCTTCCCCCACCATCGGAGCCAACTCACCACCAGGTGGTGATCAGTTGACAGCTCAGCCCCTCTCTTAACCCGAGTGTCCAAGACATGCGGCCGCAAGTCCAATGACATGACCACAAAGTCAAATCGAACTACGACCTAGGGTGTCCTGGTCCCAAGTGTTCTCGTTCACTGGGGTGAACCCCAACGTACAGGCGCCGAGCCAGGGGGCACTAAGTATACCCACACCTGCTCGGCGCCTCTCACCGTGGGCAACTCCAGAGTGGAAGAGAGTCCAACCCCTCTCGAGAGGACTGGTACCAGAGCCCAAGCTGTGTGTGGAGGTGAGTCTGACTATATCTAGTCGGAACTTCTCGACCTCACACACCAGCTCGGGCTCCAATCCACTGATTCATGCCTACTGATTCATGACGGCTGCATGAGGTTCTAGACCAAATCGGACATTGATGATAAAGGCGGGACTGGTGGCTCAAACAATCATTTCCATTGATCAATGTTTCAGAGCCAAAGGATAGGAGAAGACAATTTTATCGAAGGACACTTAATGGGGAAATCTTTATTATTTAAATTGAAATATCAATTCTGCTATTAAATAGATGGTGGGTAAACCTGGTTGGATTGCATTACATACGTTCACCCTGCCGTAACGCCTTGATTGTAAATGAAGGTTAGTATTGTAGTAGGAAACTTTGGGAGAAGTCATAACTCTGGAGCCTTTGGTCTAAGAAAAACTTTATTTTCATCTGTGCGGATTGTTTGTATCTCAGTCTACAGGGACTGGATGCAGCAGTGAACCCGACGATCATTAACTCTGCAGGAAATTAAACACACACACTGTCAACTCTGCCAGCCTTCTATCTAGGGGACTCAGCATACTGAGTATTACTGCTATCAATATCATACTGGCCTTGTTACAGAAACTTCCATTCTAAATGCGATACTCAAATCGTTCACCACAGAAGCCTACACAGCAATAAAGACTCAGCAAATCGTTGTCATTGACAGAAAAGCAAATAGCTGTACACGCACATGCACACACACACACACACACACACACACACACAACCAATCCTCAATTGAAAAGCCACATGCATTAAAGAAGCCTCAAAAACAGAAAGTCTCAATGGCACCACTAACCTCGAACTAATCACAACGATCACTTAACATGCAAACCCGACTCAAAGGACCTCGAGAGCTGTACAAAACAAACACTGTCACAGTACTTATTTGTGTTTTATGTAAATTATCAATTAAAAACCAGGAATTGTAGATGGCAATGCAGTAAGAAAGAAAAAAAAATTATCAAACTGACCAAACCGGGAATAAAATAAAACAAAAAAAGAAAAATTGCAACACAAAACAGTTATTTATTTATTTACTGATTTCGTTAAAAGGGACACTGCACATTAATTAACATTTGCATGTAAATATGTCAGATTATAGCCATTGGCTGGTTTCCATTTGTATAGTCCCTGTCAGGTTGATGTAACATCTTAATTATAAGTACAGTAATACAATAAAAATAAGATAAGAAAATACAACACATGCAACACACGGAATACACAGAATCATTCAATCATTCGTCAGGCAACCAATAGAGCCAGTGTGCAAAAGAGATTGTTTACTGTACCATCTTTTATGAAATGCTATGATGTGATATGATTATACTACATAGCACTGTGTGTAATGAGCACTATTTGTTGTTTGATAACAGAGGGCAGAGGATCCACAGCTGTAAGCCTCCCCATTATCCTACCCTAAAAGTGCACAGCGACTTGTAAAGTGCATGAGCATATTAGAAAAAGTGTCACTGTGTATCAGAGAACAAAATAATTTTGCACATTGCCCTACTGCATATGTTGCAAGAAACTACTAATCAATATAAATATTAAGTAAATTGCAATTGTACTTAAGTGGTACCAAAATACTAAAAATATTGCATGTTGTGCTATTAAAAAGAGGATAAAAAAGGCTACTACTTATAACTTAAAATTCCACACTGCATATTAAAGTGCTAGAGGAATTGCACATTGCCCAATTACATACTGCTCTGTTCGATCAAGGAGGACATACATGGTCACAGATCTGGTTAGTCCTCATCCCTGCTTTCAGGTGCTTTTTAAATGTTGTGAAGCCAGGAGATTCTCTGAATGAGAGTTATGTTAAAGTTTAAAGCAAAAAATGAAACATGTCCACAAAATGGAAAAGAGATGACAGTATATGCTATTAATTGGACAGCAAAACAGCTACTATTAAAAACTTGATCTAAGGGAGAGCACTGCAATGCACTCGGTATGAACTTGTTCTGGATTCTATCTTTAGTGACTACCGATATCAGTTTTTTTTGTTTGTTTGTTTTTTTTACAGGCATGCTGTTTTGTCAAAGTAATTTGGTGGTGCAGTGATTCAGAACAAGCAGGATGATGAATAATATGAATACAAATGAGAACTAGAGGATTATTCCCATTACTGCACAGGAAATACAATCATGCTGCAGCATTTTGTTAAAGTAGATCTCAAAAGCTTTGCAACCAATAATGCTATGAGTACGCTGAGCTGCAGGAAAAGAATCATAAATGACTGCAGCTGTGTTTTAATATTTTACGACACGACAAACATGAACACTGTAGCGGACATGCTCCCCGCAACCTGAGGTGTCACAGTGACTCCCCCACGACTTGATAAACTGCTTTCTTCCAAGCGACCCTGCTGTGAGACTACCACAAGAAGACACCTACTGGACCCTACAGTAATTAGCAGGTCCCGTCAAAATCTTGGTTCACAGTCATCTAAGAGTCATTTTCTTCGTTTGACCTGACAGCAGCCAATAGGGACAGAGTGACAAATGTGCATGCAAGGCGCCAACCACTGGTGTTTGAGAGTACTGCAACCCATACATTTCCGTTCAGTTGTTTTTAACTGAAGATAAAATGTCCGTTTTGATATTTCACGAACTCTGCAGAAATATTCCAAATGTATGCCTTGATATCTGTGTCAGTGTGTCAACTTTACCGGTACAGCTGCAGGACTTTGAGAACTGTTTGTCCTGATTTGTAACCCCAAGCAGCATGAAATGTGATTGAACCATAAGCAGTTGATTTGCCAGGACTACAATTTAAACAGTCATTCCTATGAGCAAAGAGTACAAAGTTGGGAGTATTTTATATTAATATATGATTTCAAACCCATTTTATGGATCAAAAATGTAGACTAGATTCAAGCTGATGGGTGTGGTCTTGTCTGGTCCTCGGTCCTCTTTGAACACACACCCTGGGTATTTAACCGGTGGCTCCCTCCTCTGCCTCTCTCTCTTGGTTCTTCACTCTTGCCTTGCTTCATGCCTGTTGCTATCAGTTCCCCAGCTACGGGGTGGCCACCCCTCCGGCCTCCCCTTCCTTTTATTCGGTCACGCGGTTCGGGCCAACGCGAATGCCGGGATAAGAACGGACTCTGCTTCCCAGCCTCTACGAGGGCCACCGCTAGGCGATCAGAGCAGCTGCTACTAAAAGTACCTGGTACGCTTCCAGCCAAGCATGATCGCTCTGAAATTGCTAGCGAGTCCCTGAAAAGGTAGGAAGGGAAACGGTCACAACCTCTCACATAATGCGTGAAGAACAACTTTTTTCCCTTTTTCCGCCTGTTTTTGTTTTTGTGCATCTTTTTCGTCCACCAAACCTACCTCTTCTCCCAAAGACCAGCTGAACTACGTTCATGAGTAACACTGCAATTGTCGCCAGGATGTAAACTAAACTAGTCACCACTCAACCACAGGGCGCATAGAGACAGACAACCTTTCACCCTTACATTCACGCAGTCACTGAGTGGTACTGTAGTGTAGTATTGCCTAGTTAGTTGTTTGACAATACTTGGACTACACTCAAACTATAGTATGTTGCTAACTTTGTCTATGAATAAACAGAACACTTTCTTTAAAAATGCAGATTAAATGTTCAAATACTTTTTGATGTATCATAAAAAGCCTGAAAATATCTCCTGAGAAAACTATGCTATTTTCTAACTGACCACACTTAACAATCTAATTTTTATTAGTTTTTGTCTGCTGTTTTCTTTATCTTTATTGTTTCATTTATTGATACAAGTTGCTTAAAGTCATCTTTTCCCCACAAAAGGAATACTTCGGAATATTCTGACACATCACTGAGTGCTTGGAGCATTTTCCCTCTGAATGGGCTCCAGCAGCATTATTCATCCGCCTTAAGATTACAGTACTGTGCACTTTCAAAATGCCTTAAGACTGCATATCCCCATTAAACACCCTGGAAAGTGCACAGTGGAAGCCTCTCAGGCTAAACCCCTGTCGGCGCCACATAAAACTTTAGAAGCAATGATAAGTAAACAGGAAAAATATATCTTGTTTGCAGCAATGGCACATCAACCCTAAATTGCATATGATTAACCCACAAAATTGCAATCCCATTTAATTCTATGTGAGGGTAGATACTGGTAGTGTGTGTGTGTGTGTGTGTGTGTGTGTGTGTGTGTGTTTGTGTGTGCGTGCGTGCGTGCGTGCGTATTGGGTGGTTCGTCGAGGGAAAAAGAGATTCAAAACAAATAGAAGAGAGGGTGAGAACAGACGTGTGTGTGCACGTGCATGTGTGTGTTGGGGGTGGGGGATCGAAGCATACTGTATAACAGTTACCATAGTAACTAAGCCCAGTCCTGACACTCCTATCATCAGGACTGCAGCAACAGAACCCCTGCTGACACACACACACATACACACACACACGCACACACACACACACAGATCAATCGTGTGCTGTTTTATTGGTCATCTGTTTACACAGAAAATACACATACAAAAATACAATACACGCACACACACATAAACATCAACACACAGAGAGAACCCCTGCTGAGTCTGTAGACAGACTTACAGAGCCACACACAGACAGACGCACAAACATGGGGCCAAGTTTACCGTTTTCTCCCTCTCTCAATAATTTTTCATCGTGAGGTAAAGAGCGTACAGTGACATTATTATTATTATTATTATTGTGATTATTATTATTATTATTATTATTATTATTATTACTAGGCTGCGATGGGCTGGCGACAGGTTCAGGATGTACCCCGCCTCCTGCCCGAAGATAGCTGGGATAGGCTCCAGCAGCTTGTGACCCTAGTGAGGATAAGCGGTAAAGAAATTGGATAGATGGATGGATGATTACTAGGCTTTACACGATCAGGATTTTTGGGGCCAATCACCGATCAGCAAGTTTGAAAAAACGATAAACGATCACCGATCCGATCACAAGATGGAGCAATGTGTCTGTTTACATAACTTGTTCATTTATTGTATCTACAGTGGGTACGGAAAGTATTCAGACCCCCTTAAATTTTTCACTCTTTGTTATATTGCAGCATTTCTTTTTTTTCCCCTGAATGTACAAACAGCACCCCATATTGACAGAAAAAAAGAGAATCGTTGAAATTTTTGTAGATTTATTCAAAAAGAAAAACTGAAATATCACACAGCCATAAGTATTCAGACCCTTTGCTCAGTATTTAGTAGAAGCACCCTTTTGAGCTAATACAGCCAGGAGTATTTTTGGGAATAATGGGAAGTTTTTCACACCTGGATTTGGGGATCCTCTGCCATTCCTTCTTGCAGATCCTCTCCAGTTCTGTCAGTTTGGATGGTGAACGTTGGTGGACAGCCATTTTCAGGTCTCCCCAGAGATGCTCAATTGGGTTTTAGTCAGGGCTCTGGCTGGGCCATTCAAGAACAGTCACAGAGTTGTTCTGAACCCACTCCTTCGTTATTTTAGCTGTGTGCTTCTGGTCATTGTCTTGTTGGAAGGAGAACATTCGGCCCGGTCTGAGAGTCCTGAGCACTCTGGAGAAGGTTTTCGTCCACGATATCCCTGTACTTGGCCGTATTCATCTTTCCTTTAATTGTAACCAGTCGTCCTGTCCCTGCAGCTGAGAAACATCCCCACAGCATGATGCTGCCACCACTATGCTTCACTGTTGGGATTGTATTGGACAGGTGATGAGCAGTGCCTGGTTTTCCAAAAAGTTCTATCTTGGTCTCATCAGACCACAGAATCGTATTTCTCATAATCTTGGAGTCCGTATACTCTAGCATTTTAGACAAAAGTTAAAACATCAATGACCTCTCGGAGGCATTCAATGATTGGCCACTGACAGAAGTTTAGGTCAAATCAACATTACAACATCAACAGAGAAATAATGGGTGCTTACTGTAATTAAATTACTTTATTGCAATTAAATTACTTTAATAAATACTGTTAAGGCGGCACGGTACGACTGGTTAGAGCGTCTGCCTCACAGTTCTGAGGCCCGGGGTTCGATCCCCAGCCCCGCCTGTGTGGAGTTTGCATGTTCTCCCCGTGCCTGCGTGGGTTTTCTCCGGGCACTCCGGTTTCCTCCCACATCCCAAAAACATGTACATCCACATCCCAGACGCACAAATAAGTCAGCGCGGCCGATATTGTAGCTCCAATAGAAAATGACCTATGACCATTTGAAGGAAAAAAGTGCAGAATTTTTGCATTTTTTCAGGGTTTATACTTTACCTATACTGCAAACTCCTCCTACAGCTTTCATCCATTTGGTGTGTATCATCTCAATACATGGGACATTACAAGTTATTTTTTATTCCGACGAAGTACATGATGGGGGCGGGCCTTCACACTTTTCATTCCAAGTCGAATTCATTGTACGCTTCACCTAGAGCTATCAAACTCGGCTAACACCTGTATTGACCCCAGACGTACAAAAACTTCAAAGGCACGCATACCCTAAACCCAAAAGGAAGTGACCTGTGACTTCGTAATCGTAAGGTTCGCTCTTTTTCGCAAGGTTGATAATGCAGTTCATCAAAGAGCTATTCGTAGTACGTCACACCTACACCTACCAAACTTGGCAGGTACGTGTATTACCCCGAGTTCTACAAAATTGTAATTACAACCTAAATCCTAAACTCAACAGAAACTGACCTAGGACCCTTTAAAGGTACACTTTTGGAAAATTTACAGGTGTAACACTTTTGCGAACTTGTCCTACAGATTTCATTTGATAGACTTCAAACTTGGTCAGTACCATCTCAACACCTGGGACATTAAAAGTTATCAAAAGTTTTTTGTCCAACATACTATATGCCGGTGGCGGGTCTTCAACCGTAGCTTTTCTGAGGTCGCCGAAAACAGAACATTGTGACATTTCATCAGACCTATTTGCGCTACGTTGCACCTACGCCTAGGAAGATTCCTACACGCGTGTAGAATCCCCACACGAACAAAATTGTAATTACAACCCATGTCCTAAACTCAACAGAAAATTCACAGTAGTTGCGTCTGACCATCATTACTGACAATACATACAATAGTGTAGTAGGCCTACGAGTTCATTACCTTCTTTCAACACCATTTGTCCACCTTTAGTCAATATAACCTTTGAAAAGGCTTTGCATTTGTCCAACAGCAGTGGTGTCCTACCTATGGCCTGGGGGCCATTTAGAGGCCATCCCCCATTATTGTATGGCCCGCATTTTCTCAATATAACTTGTTACACAGCTTTGCGCTTCAGACAGCAGTGGTGTTCAACCTATGGCCCAGGGGTCATTTGCAGCCGGTCCTCCCATTTTGGACCTTTTTGCATCATTTGCATGGTTAATACTTTTGCATTTGTCCTGCAGCAGTGGTCTCAACCTACGGCCTGTGCGACATTCGGAGCCCATCCCCCATTATTGTGTGACCTGCGTTATCTCAATGTAACCTTTGAGAAGGCTTTGTATGCACTTGTCCAACAGCAGTGGTGTCCTACGTATGGCCTGGGGGCCATTTGGGGGCCATCCCCCATTATTGTATGGCTCACATTTACTCAATATGGGCCATAACTTTGCATATGTCCTAAAGCATGGTGTCCAACCTACCGCCCAATTTGCGGCCCTTCATCGTGCCAATACCCCAACCTGCCAGGACCTCAAACTGCAAGTACCCCAACGCGGCCGGGGTGCGAGGGCCCAATTATAATTATTATTCATTGATTCATTCATCTTCCATACCGCTTGGCCTCACTAGGGTCGCGAGCGTGCTGAAGGCTATCCCAGCTCATTTTGGGCGAGATGCAGGGTACACCCTGAAGTGATGGCCAGCCAATCGCAGGGCACATATAAACAAACGACCATTCACACTCACATAGACACCTACGGCAATTTAGAGTCTTCAATTAACCTACCATGCATGTTTTTGGGATGTGGGAGGAAACCGGAGTGCCCGGAGAAAACCCACACAGGCACAGGGAGAACATCCAAACTCCACACAGGCGAAGCCGGATTTCAACCCGGGTCCTCAGAACTGTGAGGCAGATGTGCTAACCAGTCGTCAACCATGCCGCACCATTGTTATTATTATTATTATTATTATTATTATTGATACTTCATTTCTCCAGAATGTCGTATTAAACTGCAGTTCACTGCTTCTTTGCATCTGTTATTTCACTTTAATGACAATAAAGTTTTATCAAAATAAACACATAAGAAAAAACATTATATATTATACACACTTAAAACTGCTGCTTCAATTTTGTAATTCAACTGTTGGGTTGAAACTAATGGGTCAGAAGTTGGGCCAATTTTACCACACATTGGATTATGTTATTATATTTATTTTATATAGCAACAAGTCTTATGTTGAATTGTTCATAATGTTAAATAAAAAATTAAAATTAAATACAAATATTAAAACATCTGTTGGGCAAGAGATGCCCCGCCCACATCATAAAACAAAACGCATTGATTTAATAACCCAAGTATTGGTATAGGTTGGAGGTTGATCAACGATATTGCGATATAGGTTCACTACTATGGGATTGGAAAAAACCTTCTCAAATTTGGCATTTTTGTTTCCCACATTATCATTCACCTGGGACTGGGACCAGCTTTGGACTGGACACTTTTATTTAATGTTATTAATGCTAACTTGAAAATACTTTTCCAGAAGAAACGATGTGGCCTTTGTGTTTATGATGACATTTAGATCCACATGACATCACATAATTATATTTTAGCGCAGCGACACGATTATTGGTTATCTCATTTGTCTCAGAGTAAAGGGGTCGTGGGTTCACATCCAGCCTCTGGCTTTCCTGTGTAGTTTGCATGTTCTGCCCATGCCTTTGTGGGTATTCTCCAGGTACACCAGTTTCCTCCCACATTTCCAAAACATGCATGGTAAGTTAACTGAAGACTTGTGAGGATAAGCGGTACAGAGAATGGATGGATGGGTTATTAATATTAACCCAACAGCAAAGTTATATCTAACCCATTTTGGGGTATACAATCCCAAACCAACATGCAGGATCACAGCCATAACCCAGGCCAGCAGGTTTACAATGACCACTGCCTGGGTTGGTCCAACTTTAGAAACGTGTTGGGTTATCCAATTAACTCATACTGGGTTATTTTTAATCCAGCAGTTTTAAGGGTGCATGTATAGCAGACAACATGTATCTAGTGTATTTGGTTTTTCATGAATCCAACCATCAATTTTTTATACCATTTATCCTCATTAAGGTTGCGGGTGTGCTAGAGCCTATCCCAGCTGTCTTCTGGCAAGAGGTGGTGTGCACCCTGGAAAATCGCAGCTAATCGAGGGACACATATAAACAAACATAGACAAACAACCATTAACACTTAAATTCACACCCAAGGATAATTTCAAGTCTTCAATGAACCGAACATGTTCCTAACCTAACAGGTTTTTAGAATGTGGGAGGAAACCGGAGTACTCTGAGAAAACCCATGCAAGCGCGGAGAGAACATACAAATCCCACACAGGAAGTTTGGATCTGGAAGTCTAGGATCGCGGGTGTGCTGGCACCTATCTGGGCGAAAGGCGGGGTATACCCTGAACTGGTTGGCAGCCAATTGCATGGCACATATAAACAAACAACCATTCGCACTCACATTCACACCTACAGACAATTTAGAGTATTGATTTAACCCACCTTGCATGTTTTGGGAATGTGGGAGGAAACCGGAGTACCCGGAGAAAAACCACGCAGGCACGGGGAGAACATGCAAACCCTGATTTACAATGCTTTAATTATTTAAAATTTGACATTGAGTGACATGTTAGCTTGCCCATTAAAGACAATGGTAAAAACAATGCTATCGCTGTTGTAACTTTGTAACTGTAATTTTGTTAAATACGTTCAGTGTAAATTGAGTGAGTCTCGAGAAAGCGCGCGAGAGAGACAATTTTCAGAATGAGGCTGTATTTCAAAGACTTAATGCTACCTGCAGGACAACACTGGCAAACTAAACCTAGTAAAAAGTAATCCCAATAATTGTATTTTCAATTTGCAGCATTGATGTAGTGGGGAACAAAGTGATGTTTTGTTCACAGGGCCCCATCACTGCCAGCACCCCAAAGTCCATAAAGTTGAGTTGAATATTTGGAATTCTATCTTTAGCAGTGACTCATCACCTCACAGAAGAAAATTATAAGATGTGTTTTATACTGCCAACTGCTTCAATGCTGCACTTTAGCCCAAAAATGCATGTTTCTTGCGCCCCTGACTGTTTTGGGCCCTTAGAATCGTTACCATTTTTCTCCACGTTTTCATGGCGCCCCTGCTGGTACTAAATCTTTAATACAGGATGATCTGTGTGTGTGTTTGTGTGTGTGTGTGTGTGTGTGTGCGCCTACCTCAGAAACTGGGCTGTTTGCTTCAAGTTCAGTACAATGCTGAGCCAGCAGACCTAGAACTCTCAATGCTGCGCCTGAAAAACATTCTATTTGATTTATTCATTTTCCGCTTATCCTCAATAGGTACTAGGGTTTATTTGATTTTTATACATCTATTATATTATTGAAATCATATCTAGTGAGGATAAGCGGTAAAGAAAATGGATAGTTGGATGGATATCTTTTAATTACAGAAAATACAAGTTGAACTGTAGATATATATTTTTTTTTTAACACGATAATCAAAGTAAAAGTAAGAGCTAATCAGGAGTTTTCCTTCTGTTGCCACTGTGGTGGTGCATTTCTAAAGAACCACCAGAGCCATCATATATATAACTATATATAAATTTAATAAATATTTATTTATTTATTTATTACTATAGCTTAAAAATTTTATTTAAAAATACTGTAATACATTGACAATACCAGACCACAACACTAGAATTACTACAAACTTTCTGCTAGTGGTTTCAGAGAGCTAAAAGTGTAAGTTATTTACTTACACATCCCAGTTACGGGCTTGTCGTAACTGCAGGGTTAGTGTCTGAAGCTAAATGAAGGAAAGAGATTCCCACGATGAGAATGATCAGATTGAGATGTAAAACAGCATGTTAGAAATGAGTACATATGAAAGCAAATTAAATATGTTTTGTACTCCTTGTGACTCCAGTTGTGCGTAACTACTACTTGAACAAATTGATTATTTAAAATGGTAACATTTCTAATTGTCTTGCGATTTTACAAAATAGAATAGAATGATTCATTAAATACGTATTTGTATTTAAATTAAATATTACTCGAAGTGTTCTTACTATTTTTGAGTTAATCAGTCTGTTGGCAACCTCTTTCTGTTTAACTAGAAAGCAGAGGTAGCACAGCAAGTCTACTGTGAAAGCAGGAGTTGTTGTTTTCTGTCCTTAGAGGGATGAAGAGAGCTGCTGAATGAAGCCGCTCCACTCTTCCTTATTATAAGTGACAGCAGCTGCTCCACTGGAGAACTGGGGATGATGATGGCAACAATTTTATTTTGCAATGAAACATGTAAAATATGCATGTTATAATGCATCGGTGACATGCAAAGGGATCATTAATGAAATTTCAAAAAGTTAGAACATTGTAGTGTTTCACTAGAAGTGAGCGGTTCATGACAAACATTGTATGATGAAGGATCTAATGGTTTTAAGGGTGACAAATGATGGAAAAGACTGTCTCAAAGGAAAATTTTCAAAAAACAATCACAGTCCAGAAAATGTTCCGCTGAGTAAGAAATTTAAAAGCTGTTACAGGGTGCAGTTGCTAGAGTGGTGAAAGCATCAAATCATTGCAACAGCCAACATGACAGATACATTTGTAATGACAATTGACTTCTGCTCCCTCAGTGTAGAATGTAAAACAATTCAGGTGTGCTGTGCATGAGTGAAAAGAATTATAAAAACGCTCCAGTGCAAGTATGCGAGATGAGAAAGATCTGCCTCATTGCTTTTAGTGTTTTTGCTCTTTAGGCACCCTCTGTGACTACTGTGTCAAGTGTGACATCTTGTGGCGCCGTTCAGAATAATCACCTGGTCCAGCATTGCACTAAAAACTAACACAAATTCCAAGAGCCAATGTCCACTGATATTCTTGCTTGGTGCTGTCTTAGAGAACAATGGATGCTGATACACATTTTCTTTAGGATCAAATTGAACCGGTGAAACTCAGATATGATCAAAATTCAAAATATTTTACTCTGAATGAGCTCTAGCAGCATTATGCATCTGCTTTAAAATATATTTTTTTAAGTTTCGGAATTCCTTAAAACATCCCCACAAAACGCTTTGAAGCCTCGCCAGCTAAAGCCCTGTAGAAGCCACATACTGTATGTTTTGAAGCAAGAGTAAGTCAACAGGAAAATTGTTGAACGTGACCTCAAATGCCCCTAACATCTAAGACATACGCTGACAAGCATGATCTCACGAGAGACATCACCAAATCTCACATGATCTCAGTTCAGGAAGCATCAAACAATTAACTGTGGGCACATATTTTTCTTGTTCTTTGACCGTTTCTCTTGTCAACTGAGGAATCATCCAGCCATGTTGCAATACTTTTGATGAGCATCAATTACAAGTATTAGGCTTCATTGACAAAATTGAAGAGGAGTGTGTTATTGTTTTCATATTTAGTATTAACAATGTTTATCTTCTTTTCATATTTATGTAACAGGCCCAGCCTTTTCTGTAGGTATGGCAAGATGAGAGGTCCGCCTCACTGGAAGATGGACTTTCGGCTTGTCACTGCCAGGGGTCGCCATATTTCTTCACTCTAAGTGACTACTGGTATCTTGTGGTGAAATTCAGAATAATGATCTGGTCCAGCATTGCACTACAAACAAACTCAAATTCCAAGAGTCAAATCCCCAGATTTCACACTGATAAAGTCAATTCATGAGTAAATTGAGACAAGATAGTCAATATTTCAGTACTCATAGTTTTTTAGGACAATTGTGTTTAGTGTTGTGCCATGAGATTTTTTCTAATACAAAAGGGGTGACTTGGTTTAATAAAGAACGGTAAACACTGGAGTATAGTACATTGTTTGCTGTAACAGGACAGCTGTGCTATCTAGTGGTGCAATTCAAAACAATGGTGTAATCAGTTACACCGATAACAAAGATTTTTGTGTACAAATTACAATTAAAACCCCATTCTGACTTGGAGTACATTAGATCACAATACCTGTATATGCTGATATACTTTTTAGAATCAAATCGAAAAGCAGAACTCTTAAAAAGCTGGAAATGGCAAAAAGAACAACACATCATGCAGTGCACATAAATTTAGGTATCAGTTTCATAAAAGAACACACTGAAGGAGATATTTACCAGTCAAATATGACATTGACGCAAACAGTGCATTAATGTACCTTGGCATTGTCTATGATCGGGGAGACAGTCAGGTCCGCTTCAGTATGCAGAAGAGCTTTCACACAAGATGTGATGTCATTGCCAGTTATGGCCTTGTAGAAGAATAAAGGGAAAACAGATTTTTTTGTAGGCCCAAACATAAGCCTTATTGCCCAAAAACATGTATAATACACCAGCAGATGGAGACAGAGAATTTCTGGATAATTAGATAGCAAAATCTGATGTACAGTACTATACTGTACTGTACGCTCATCAGCACCAATGGGCGATTCAAATGCAAAACCTGGATTTAAAGATAACAATGAGTTTTTCGTGACACCGTCAGAACATAATTATCGGTATTCTATCTATACAATATTCAACATAAAAGAATGCACCCAACTAAGATTTAAGAAAACCTTCAGTTTACTTTAAGAATCAGTATTTGCAGTAGCATACTATACCACAAAATAGTCTGGGCCATTACTTGTAAATGAGGTTTGTCAATGTGCAGAAGAAAAAATAATAATAATAATTTAATGCTGCAATGTTGCAAAAAAAAAAAAAAAAAAAAAAAAGTGTTTTAAAAAAATCCACAAGATTCCAACCACATGTGAGTCTAACCATCATAAGAGTACTGACAACTATTACTGCATTCACTGACACATTGAACAAAGGACGCGCACTCATTTATGTTACAGTGGAATATGTTTATTGGACACAGCGCTGACTATATTGCTACTAGTACTAATAGTGTGAGTACTGAGAGTAATTTTTTTCTGAGGATGAAATTAATCGAGCATTATGGCATTGCTAATGTATGCCTCCTCACCTGAGGGCTAAAGCAGAGCAATCTGATTGGACTCTTGTTAAAGACTTTGAGGCTATGCAATTGCATCATTTTAACACAAGTCTAGCATTGGGTGTTGTAGCTGCAGCTGTAACTAATTTAGTGACCAGTGAGCACAAGGTTTTATCTACTTAACAGTCATCTAGCAGTAATTCACTAAATCCAGCTTGTTGCAAAAACACAGTGTTTCTGCTTGAAGTTAAATAAAGAAATAAATAAAATAAATAAATAAATAGTATGCCTGGACATCCTATTCAAACAGGTGAAAGGATGAAGGCCAAATCATTGCACTGCTGGGCAAATGTATATATTGAATATGGTGAAAGCTACCAGTACCATGTATGTCGCTCGCCTGAGGAGGACTACAATTTAAAGAGTCTGTGATGCTCCAGCTTCCTCTTGAAGTTTCACAGGAGCTAGAACAACAGAATATTTACATAACTTCTTGTGCAGTGGTACAGATATAAAATTTACAATTAAAAAATGTAAATAAAGGAATAAATAGTAAATCCTGACTAGGTCTAAATACCTGAGTAGAGAAATTGTCTCACTGTTATCATCCATGTCACTCTTTGGGCTGAAATTCGATGGATTACCTAGAGGAGGCGAGAACACATTTATACGCTCAAAAGGTGATAAAAGCCAAATTAAAATGTATCAATCTTGCCATGCCATTTGTTGTACACAAACTCTGTTGACTTATGTTGAACATGTTTGGAGTGTGCCAATCAATTTTTAACAGGATAAAATTCATGTTTGTACGAATTACAAGTCTGGGTAAATACAATTAATTTCTCTCAGAATAAACAGCACTTTGGAAAAGCACTCTTTACATAATGATAAACCACATATCCTATTGGGAGACTCACTAATCAATCAAATTTCAATAGTAGAGTGCATTTTCTGCCTTGACCAAAATAATAATGTTAAGTTTGATTGACACTGATCTGCGAAAGAAGTGGTGCATTTCTACACCACTCAAAATTACAGTGCTAACGGGACAAGCCAAAAGTCGCAACAACTACAATGACAAATATTATCAATTCATCTTTGACAGTGTAAGTCAAAAGTTGATCATTATTATCTTTGTGTA
The DNA here is from genome assembly GCF_024500385.1 of Phyllopteryx taeniolatus. Lineage (NCBI taxonomy): Eukaryota > Metazoa > Chordata > Actinopteri > Syngnathiformes > Syngnathidae > Phyllopteryx > Phyllopteryx taeniolatus. The sequence continues at coordinate 8,565,843 of NC_084507.1, read as the reverse complement.
GACAGAATTTTGAATATAGTTCTTGCTATCGATCTCACTGATTTGATTATATAGGTGGACCTAATGTTATGTGGCTGATGAGTATGTACATCAAGTATAGTATAGCCAAATCCCCATCATTACGCCAGTCCATTATAATTTAAAAAAACAACAACACATTGACAAAATATATATTACCGAGTGTGAATGACTCCTCGGGCTGCAGTATTTGATCATTTTGTTTAGCCACTGTTTTATCTTCTGTCTTTTCTCACCTTTTCTGGGCTCTGCCAACTTCCTGGCTGATTCCTGACTGTTCCTTACAGTTCCATGGACAGTGTGTGTGTCTGTCTTGCTGCCTGGTCTGTTTGTTGTTGTGGTTTTTTTCCGTGATGAGGTCGACTTCTCTAAAGACTTGGTGACTGAAGTACTTGCCATTTCATTGTAAGGACATTTATCTGCCAGCCCCCCTAATGGAAAAGTGTCAGGGATTCTTCTGTGTCTGTTGTGTTTTTGAAACAAAACATTGACACAATGGAAGCATATGCATTGAACACTTTTCAAGTAAACGTCATTATAATTCTGTATGCATGTTAATGAATGAATACATTATCAACAATTCAAAAGCACTAAGTAAACAATATGCAGAAACAATGTCACATGACACACCCCCATACAGCTGAATCACCACTGTCTCTGCCATTGTTTCTGTCTGTAAACTCATCATCATCATCATACTCCTCTAAGTCATCTTCCTTTTTTTGTGCTTGTGTCCAAAACTGGTGACTGAGTAACTCTGGCCACTTAATCCTAAAGAAAAAAACAACACAACAACATAGTCAACTACAAGTTGATCACAACTACCAATAACATGTTTTTAATTTAAATTGAGAAATTTTAGTATCCCCCTCCTTGAGCCGGGCCCTTATCATGATGGAGGGGTTTGTGTGTCCCAATGATCCTAGGAGCTAAGTTGTCTGGGGCTTCACGCCCCTGGTAGGGTCACCCATGGCAAACAGGTCCTAGGTGAGGGCCATAAGGCATAAGGGTGTCCACATGTGCACTTGGCACCAGGACACCCTAGGTCGCAGTTCGATGATCGACTTTTTGGTCGTGTCATCGGACTTGCGGCCGCATGTCTTGGACACTTGGGTGAAGAGAGGGGCGGAGCTGTCAACTGATCACAACCTGGTGGTGAGTTGGCTCCGATGGTGGAGGAAGATGCCAGTCTAACCTGGCAGGCCGAAACGTATTGTGAGGATCTGCTGGGAACGTCTGGCAGAATCCCCTGTCAGAAGGAGTTTCCATCTCCATCTCTGGCAGAACTTCACCCACGTCTCGGGGGAGGCGGGCCACCTGTTGGTGGACACCAACGGTGAGGGATGCCGTCAAGCTGAAGAAGGAGTCCTACCGGGCCTTTTTGGCCTGTGGGACTCCTGAGGCAGCTGATGGTTACCGGCTGGCCAAGTGGAATGCAGCTTTGGTGGTCGCTGAGGCAAAAACTCAGACATGGGAGGAGTTCGGTGAGGTCATGGAGAATGACTTCCGGCCGGCTTCGGGGAAATTCTGGTCTTATCCGGCGTCTCAGGAGGGGGAAGCAGTGCACCATCAACACTGTATAGTGGGGTTGGGGCGCTGCGGACCTCGTCTTGGGAGGTTGTGAGTCAGAGGGGAGGATACTTCAAAGACTTCCACAATTTCACCAACACGCCTTCCCATGAGGAAGCAGAGTCTGCGGTCTCTGAGGCGGGCTCTCCTATCACTGAGGTTGAGGTCACCGAGGTGGTTAATAAACTCCTCAGTGGCAAGCCCCGACGGGTGGATGAGATTCGCCCAGAGTTCCTAAAGGCTATGGATGTTGTGGGGCTGTCCTGGTTGAAACGCCTCTGCAACATCGTGTGGACATCGGGGACAGTGCCTCTGGATTGGCAGACTGGGGTGGTGTTCCCCCTTTTTCAAAAAGGGGGACCGGAGGGCGTGTTCCAACTACAGGGGGATTACACTACTCAGCCTCCCTGGTAAGGTCTATTCAGGGTTGCTGGAGAGCTCGGCAGGGTCCTCGAGGGTGCATGGGAGTTCCCCCAACCAGTCTAAATGTGTTTTGTGGACTTGAAGAAGGTGTTCAACCGTGTTCCTCTTGGAGTCCTGTGGGGGGTGCTTCGGGAGTATGGGGTTGCTATTCCCCTGATACGGGCCGTTCGGTCATGTACGCCCAGTGTCAGAGTTTGATCCCCATTGCCAACAGTAAGTCGGACTCGTTTCCGGTGAGGGTTGGACTCTGCTAAGGCTGCCCTTTGTCACCAATTCTGTTCATAACTTTTATGGACAGAATTTCTACGGCAGCCGAGGCGTAGAAGGGGTCCGGTTTGGATCTTTGCTTTTTGCAGATGATGTGGTTCTGTTGGCTTCATCAAGCCGTGATCTCCAACTCTCACTGGAGCGGTTCACAGAAGAGTGTGAAGCGGCTGGGATGAGAATCAGCACCTCCAAATCTGAGACCATGCTCCTCATTCGGAAAAGGGTGGTGTGCCCTCTCCAGGTCGGGGATGAGATCCTGCCCCAAGTGAAGGTGTTCAAATATCTTGGGGTCTTGTTCACGAGTGAGGTAAGAATGGAACGGGAGATCGACAGGCGGATCGGTGCAGTGTCTGCAGTGATGCGGACTTTGTATCGGTCCGTTGTGGTGATGAAAGAGCTAAGCCAAAAGGTGAAGCTCTCTATTTATCGGTCAATCTACGTTCCTACCCTCACCTATGGTCATGAGCTGTGGGTCGTGACCGAAAGAACAAGATCCCAGATACAACCGGCTGAAATGAGTTTCCTCCGCAGGGTTTCCAGTCTCTACCATAGAGATAAGGTGAGAAGCTCGGTCATCCGGGAGGGGCTCAGAGTAGAGCCACTGCTCCTCCACATTGAGAAGACCCAGATGAGGTGGCTCGGGCACCTGTTTAGGAGGCCTACGGGACACCTCCCTGGTGAGGTGTTCCAGGCACGTCCCACTGGGAGGAGACCCCGAGGACGACCCAGGACACGCTGGAGAGATGACGTCTCTCGGCTTGCCTGGATCCCCTCGAAAGAGCTGGAGGAAGTGTCTGGGGAGAGGGAAGTCTGGGCTTCCCTGCTAAAGCTCCTGCCCCTGCGACCCGACCTCGGATAAGCGGAAGAAAATGGATCGATGGAAATTTTAGTATTTAGACCTCAGTCATGTAAAGTATGTGTGTGTGTGTGTGTGTGTGTGTGTGTGTGTGTGTGTGTGTGTGCGTGTGTGTGTGAAGGGGTGTCTGACCTCTCATCAGGCTTTTTGATGAGTAACGCTCTAAGAAGATTTTGAAAACTTTGACTGGGAAGAATGGTTGGAGACGCTGTATGAACAGTAATGGTCAGGTGTCGTTAATATAGTGCTTTTTTTCAATAATAATTCAAGTTAGGCAACATATACTCTTGTATTTCCATGCAATAGTTCATGCATACTTGTCTGCATGGGAGATGAAGGTTCCTCATGTAAAATCCTTCCAGTGAGTTCATTGTGGTTAGCAGAGAAAAACGGTGGTTTACCTACAAAAACTTTGGTATTATTCTTAGATGACTGTGTTCTACAATCTACATGGTTTTTTTAGCCAACACAGGGATTGGATAAATACAGATTATATAAAACAAAATGACATTTTTCATTTGTGGGTACCATACCAGTGTACATGTAGTAGAGAATACAACCAAGAGCCCAGAGATCTGAGATAAACGTTGTTTCTGATCCCTGAAGGACCTCTGGAGCCATGTAAATTGGTGAGCCTGAAAATATACATAGTCCACATGATTAATTCTGTGCATCACATAACAGGAAAACAACGAATAAATACAACAACGCTGACCTTGAAACCTTTTTTTCATATCCTCATATTTATATTTTTCCTCTTCACATGAAGAACACAATGAGAAGAAATCTTCAAGTGTTTCTCTCACTGTCTTGGAATGGCAGAAGTTACTAAACTTTAAAATACCACTACTATCCAGCAGGATCTATTGGAGGAAAGATGATAATCATAAATATACATAATCAAAATATATATATGAGGTGGTTGATATATTGATATGGTGGTGACATGTCTATGGTTGTGACATGTACATGTACAAACCTTAGTTGGTGTCAAGTCAGAGAAAATTATTCCTAACTTGTGGATGTGTTGCAGTCCTTTGACCAAGTCCCATCCAAACTTCCTCACGACACCTTCAGGCAGACATGCATCCCGATTTACCACAGATTCCAAGGAACCACCTAGCACGCAAAGAGAGTGAGAGAGAGAGAGAGAGAGAGAGAGAGAGAGAGAGAGTTAAAGACACAGCCGGAATGACGTGTAAGAGCAAGAATTACAGGAATGAAAACTAATTTTATTTCAGACAAAAGAAAAATCTCATTTGTGCCAACACCATACAGGTGCCATTACTATCCCGCCGAAAATAGGTGAAACCTATTGTAACATCGAGATTTCTAACAGATCAATGCTAAAAAAAAAATATACCATCTGATAATTATTATAGGCGGCACTGTGGATGACTGGTTAGAGCCTCTGCCTCACAGTTCTGAGGACCGGGGTTCAAATCTCGGCCTCGCCTGTGTGGAGTTTGGATGTTCTCCCCGTGCCTGCGTGGGTTTTCTCCGGGCACTCCGGTTTCCTCCCACATCCCAAAAACATGCATGGTAGGTTCATTGAAGACTCTAAATTGCTCCTAGGTGTGAATGTGAGTGCGAATGGTTGTTTGTTTATGTGTGCCCTGCGATTGACTGGCAACCAGTTCAGGGTGTGCCCCGCCTCCTGCCCGATGACAGCTGGGATAGGCTCCAGCACTCCCGTGACCCTTGTGAGGATAAGCGGCTCAGAAAATGGATGGATGGATAATTATTATACAGTGTCAGTGGTGATTGAGGACCATTCGTTAGCTACTGACCTGTGCATAGCTCTACCACTACCCACAAGTGCTTTTTGGTCTCATACCACTCATGAAAGCGTACAATGTTTGGATGATCCAGATCTTGACTCAGACGGACCTGCGAGGGAAACAAGACGATGTCAATCTTATTTTGCTCATTCCAGTAAAGAAGAAACAGTACTCCTTATTAGTCACAATTGGAGGATTGTTCCATAAACCTCCAAAGATTACTGATAATAATAATAGCAATGATAATAAAAGCGAGTGATATCCTACATGGTTGGTGATCTCAGGTTTCTTGACTTTGTCACTACATTTGAGGGCTACGTAGTTTAGATTTCCCTTCTGTCTTCCTTTATAGACAATAGATGTTGAGCCTCCTCCCAGCTCATCATACAGGATAAAGTTCTCCATCTGATGCGAGGGGGAAAAAACAACGATATACAGTATGATATTATAATATACACTTGAATATGCATATAAAAGTGACATTTATAGTATGACAGATATACATATACAGTTGCAGCACGGACAGCATCTTACTGTATGGCACTGCCTTACAAAGTAACAGGCACTACGTAATGTCATCAAACGTATTTAGATGTGTTGTATGTCAACACGGTTACACAAATAGACATTTTTGCTAACCTACCTGACAACTTTCTGGCCGCTTCAGCACCTCGTTCTCCCAACCGGAAGTCAGATAAATCGGGTACTCCACCCCAACCGAGGGGTGCTTTTATGAAACATTTGAGTCGCCACAAGTCACACAAGTCGAATTTTAATGTCTGTTTATATACGTGAGAATATTTGTTACGTTCTTTCAAACACAGGTTATCTGAGAATGGCACAAATTGTAAGTGTGAAACGTTTCATTTCGTCTGACTGCTCACCTTTACATGGTTTATTCCAGCGTTGCTAGGATACAAACGAAACAAAAAGTTTCGGACGGTCCAGGGTTCGACAAGCAAGTCGTATTTATCGTTACAAAAATAATAATAATAATAATCCTAATAAGACAAATACAACAGTTACGTTTAGAAAAACTACTGCTATAAATGTGTATCAATAACGGTGATGTTGATTTAAACGTTAAATAAAAGGACAAAAATACAGTACTCATTTAGGTTAATGTTCTACATTTTTTTACATTTTAAATATGTAGGTATGGTTTAAGCAAATAGTACTGGCACAGATCCATTTCCTAACTTATAGCATTTCTCACAGTAACGCACTATGCATTTCATCTGGGGAATTCTTTAGTCCAAGATAAACAAACCGATCTATGGCATAAACTACAAGTAATGATGCAAACAGCTGAACGTAAAGAGTAAAAAGTACATTCACTGTATTTGTGGACAGTACCTGCAATATTATGTTTCCAAAGCGTGTAAGCAAACAGCTAGCTTGCGAGCTGCATGGCTAGCGAATTATATCTATACCCAACTACAGTCATACAGTTTCAGACAGCAGCATGTACATTATGTTACCGTCTCCTTTTTGCACAGCCGGATACATAGCATTTAACATATAGTCAACTTTAAAGCATGACTACTGATAGTATTTATAATCCAAATTGTTTTGATTTCGGCCCAATGGTGCAACATGAGACATAGATGGTGATAATAAAAACAAAAATTCAAATAGAAATAAGACGGAAAAAGAATGTGCAATAAGCATTACACAAACACCTACACAAACCCCATTGTTTCATCAAGCAGTGCACGTCATTTCAGTTCAGTACAGTTCACAATTTTAGACACTTCCTCTGAGAACTTAAAGCTGAGCGCCACCATTGCTTATTCCACTTTTATGTTGTTGATATAGCAACACCAGTTGACCTATCTAGCCTGCTGCTTGAATTAGCCTGGCTGTAAATACTGTACCTCAATACTGCATGTCTGTATTCAGATAGTTGACATGGACTAAAGTTTCCGGATGTTGACCCTCTGTCTAGCCCTGTGTAATGGCTCGAGGGTGATGAGAATCCTGAGGAACCGAGGATGAGACTCCCCGCCCCAGGCTTTGCATTACAGGCCAAGCCACACCTACAACATTTCAAAGTGAGGCTCTGCTTTACCTGCTGATCAATATCAACAGATATATCAGTGGTTGCTCTGCTTTGGGGAGATGATTAAAAAATGAAGCAACACCAAGATTTTGCATCTTTTTAATGTATAACTATTTCCACCGTGTACCAGAGTTAAAATTGTGTGCTGTGGAAATAAGAAGCAACACATATTGAGTTTATAAAACAATTTATATATGTACCCCGAAGGTAGTTCTTGCAGGTTTTGTTGTATTACTTTGTCATAAAAAAGTATTTCATATTTTTGGCCTCTGCAAATCAAGACATTCTTTGTCATCTTCTTCTTCTAATTCTTCTCTTTCAGTGTCCAGAAGCGGTGCTTCAGTAACTCTGCCAAGTTCATTCTTAAGAACGACAAACAAAAGAATATAAATAATTTCATATTGAAATCAAGTCTACATAAGAGTTTTCATTGCATTTGAGTCACATGTGTTAGTTTTAACCTCTTATCAGGGTTTTTGTTGAGTAAACGTTTCAGAAGATTTTGGAAATCCCGACTTGGAGGAGTCGTTGGCGACACTGCATCAAAGACTGTAGGGGTCAGCAACAATAATGTAATGATGACACAACGACAATGACTCAATCAATTTTAAAAAATTATATTGGCCCGTAACATGTGAAATACTATCGGTATGTGTTAGTGTATGAACCTTTCTGTGTCGGAGATGATTGTTCTTGACACAAAATCATTTCCTTTAGTTCACTGTAGCAAGTAGAGTAAAATGGCGGTTTCGCTGTAAAACCAAATATGTTACATTTAAAAAAAATTCATGACAACAATGTATTATACTGTGAAAAGATATCTATACATTGAACTGTAGCTAGGCTCTTGATCAGCAGATACCATACCAGTGTACATGTAGTAGAGAACACAACCAAGAGCCCAGAGATCAGACATTGCAGTAGTTTCTGATCCCAGGAGAACCTCTGGAGCCATGTAAGTTGGTGATCCTGGGAACCATAATGGTAATCATATATAATATTATCCTATTAAGGATCACGGGGAGCTGGAGCTTATATCTGCTGTTTTCGGGGCAAAGGCAGACTACACCCTGGGCCCGGACTGGTCGCCATTCAATCACATGACAGGTATAGGGACATACAACCATTTACACTTATATTCTCACTGTCACTAAGTGGGAACTGAACACATTTAACACTATTAGGGCCTTTTTTAGTCAGTAATTTGCAATTCATACAGAATCAATAGATAATTGACAACTAACCTTGAAACCTTTTCTTGATGTTGATGTCTTGATGTCTTGTGTCATATTTTATTTTTCCAGTTTCTTCCCATGTAGAACATAATAATAAAAAATCTTCAAGAGTATCTGTCTCTGTCTTGGAATAACAGAAATTTCCCAATTTTAACACGCCACTACTATCCAGCAGGATCTATAGGAGGAGAGATAGGAAAAATACAAATATTATGAATGTGATGTAGTTGATGCTTGATACATATGGATACTTGTCCAAACCTTAGCAGGTGTCAAGTCAGACAAAATGATTCGTAACTTGTGGATGTGTTCCAGTCCTTTGACCAAGTCCCACCCAAACTTCCTCACAACATCTTCTGGAAGACATCCATCCCGAATAATCACAGACTCCAAGGTACCACCTATCACGTTCAAGACCATGTTGACAGTAGAAATTAGAGGATTGAGGATAGTGTTAAATAAAATTAAAGAGAAAAGAATGATGACCCATATACAAACCTAAGCAATTTGTGCCAGCATAAGATCTAAATTCCAATTAACAGATCCATGCAAAATGAGAAAAACGTAGTGATTGAGAACCACTTATTGTGTGTACCGTAACTGACCTGAACAGAGCTCCACCTCCAACCACAAGTGTTTTTTGGTCTCGTACCACTCATAAAAGCGTACAACGTTTGGATGATCCAGATCTTTGCATATACGGACCTATAAAGTAAAACACTAGAGGTGTCACCATTAATCAATTAATCGACAACTAATCAGTCATCAAATTAGTTGACTGTTTTAATAATCAATCATTTTGAGCCATTGTTTAATTAAAAATTGTGCAAATCTTCTTATTTCGGCCTCTCAACAGTAAATACTCTCAAATGTATGTAGTCCTCCATGAAAGCAGCCTAACAATCTTTTGTTCAATCAAAATAAGAAATTTGCAAACATCTGCTCATACTTTGGAAAAGTATGATCAACATTTTTGCCCATTTCTGACAGATGTTACGGAACAAACCAGGAAGTGAATCATAATCAATTGATGGAGAAACAAAAGAGTCAGTTTAATCTATTATGAAAATAATTGTTATTTGCAGCTGTAGTATGAATAACTTGGAAATGACGTACAGTAGTTGGACCTAAAGCAGCTTCAGAATTGTATATAAAACTAGTATCCCTTTGCATTAATCAGTACCCAAGAAGAATCTCTCAGTTTCAAATGGGGTGGTGAGTACAACATCACTTCCACTTGTGTAATCTCCTCGGACCCGGGAGAGATCAGTAGGTGTAACTGGTGGCTGAGGTGTGCTGGAGGACGAGACGACCGATAGAAGACAGTGGGAATGACAGAAGTGACTCCAACCAGTGATAGACAGGTGGGTCCAATTCATGGCTGGGTTGTGTTGTTTGAGCCAAGGGATGCCGAGGAGTAGTGGCGTCTCTGGGGAAGGGATGACAAATAACTGGAGTGTTTCGCGATGATTCCCAGAAATGAGCAGGTTGAATGGTACAGTTTGGTGGGTGACAGGGAGATGAGTCGCCCGTCCAGGGCTGTAACCTTCTTAGGGAACAGGAGGGGTTCGAGGGGAAGCTGGAGCTGACATGCCAAGCCCTCATGGATAAAATTGTCATCAGTTCTGGAGCCAATGAGGGCACAGACTGGTGTGTTGCGAGCGGGACCAATAATCCATGCAGGAACAGTCATACGAGAGGGAGCGCTTGGGGAGGTGTTGCTTTGGCTCACCACGACGCTCTCAGTTCATGGTGAGCCCGGTCTTTTGGCTTGAGAGTGCAGGTGGCAATGAAGTGACCAGGCTGTCCACAATAGATGCATAATCGCTGAGTGAAGCTGCGCTGTCGTTCCTGGTGGTCTAACCGGGTCCTGCCTAGTTGCATAGGCTGCTCTGGTCCAGTGGGGGGGGTGAAGATGAGGCGACATGGGGTTAAGTGTGCGGCGGAGTCGTTGGAGGCGCAGCCCCTGTGGGTGGAGCGAAACTACGCGCCTTAGATCCCTGCTCACGAGCACTCTCTCGGAGGCTAACAAAATTAGGTTCTCAAGGGAGGTGGGTTTGTCCCTGCTCGCGACTCGTCCTTGAGTTGTTCTGATCCATCCATCCATTTTCTGAGCCGCTTCTCCTCACTAGGGTCGCGGGGGTGCTGGAGCCTATCCCAGCTGTCATCGGGCAGGAGGCGGGGTACACCCTGAACTGGTTGCCAGCCAATCGCAGGGCACATAGGAACAAACAACCATTCGCACTCACAGTCATGCCTACGGGCAATTTAGAGTCTCCAATTCATGCATGTTTTTGGGATGTGGGAGGAAACCGGAGTGCCCGGAGAAAACCCACGCAGGCACGGGGAGAACATGCAAACTCCACACAGGCGGGGACGGGGATTGAACCCCGCACCTCAGAACTGTGAGGCTGACGCTCTAACCAGTCGGCCACCGTGCCGCCAGTTGTTCTGATAAGCACTTAAAATATTTCCCTTTAGCGCTGCGTCGTCTCACCCGCATTCACTCATGAGTATCTGGAAATTGATTGAGTAGGACGCCACGGAACTCGAACCTCGGGTGAGAGCTAGTAGGCACCGAGTGGCTTCCTACCCTAAAAGGTCCGATGACAAAGATGTTATGGGGTCAGTTGAAATTCATATTTGCATTGTTTATATGTTACGTAATACATGCGCATAACTTCCAGCAAGTTTTCAACCATAGTTTAGGTAAAAATTTGGCTTTTATGACGCATATTGAGCCCTGTTCGAACATACGCGAATCTCAAGACACCAGCGTGTGGTTACTCTATCTATCTGACCATGACGATTCGTATTATATATTTATCTATGTTTCAATGAAACGGCACAAGCTTTTACATACTATGCATCCATTTTCTGAGCCGCTTATCCTCACAACGGTCGCGGGAGTGCTGGAGCCTATCCCACCTATCATCGGGCAGGAGGCGGGGTACACCCTGAACTGGCTGCCAGCCAATCGCACACATAACATGCAGTATTCCTATATATTGTGTGCCCCTCGCTCATGTTGCATTATAACACGCCACACAGAAAGTCTTTGCCATGATTGTCATATAGGCAAAAGTACAGACGACAGTACCGAAAAGTACTGCATGGGTCTTTTTTTCCTACTCCCCAGTGGATAGTAACCTTAATAGAGTCGTAGGTATACACAAGGAAATCCTCACCTCTTGTCTGCCCTGATTTGCCGCGGTACCGTGGCTGCTGCGAGATTTAGTTCTCTTGCTGGCGGTTGAGGTCCCGATGGCCGTAGGAAAAATAGTTGGCACGGCAGCTGATTTCAGCCTCTACCTCTGTATCCAATGCTTTCTTTTCAGTCTTTCTCAAAACACGAAGTGATCAGCACAGTTTGGAATGCTTGCTAGCTGATCACGTTTCTTCCCCTGTCGAGTGACTTTCCCTATCCAGTGGTCACATATTCCTTTTTCACTTGGAAAGCCAAAAAAACTAGCGCCACTGCCTGAACCATTTGTACAACCTAATGCCAGACAATAAACCATTATGACATCGTTAAATAATACAACAACAAATATACAGAGACGGGAACAACAGCATGGAACAATCATAATAATAATAATAAACCGAATAAACAGGATGTTTGGCTTGTGTGACGTCACAGCGCCGGAAAGAGACGAAGACCGGAAGGCGCTAGATGCAAAAAGCAGAAGGCGCATTCGGAATCATATTTATCGATATAATTGCTGTATATCTGCTATATAATCACTTTGGAATGGCAAATGTGCTTTGTAAAAGGGTTTTAGAGTAGAAAAATGTTAAAATCTTTGTCCTCTGACCTTTAATGGGGTGATCGAGAATTTTCTTCAGTTCTTCCATAAAGGAGTCTATTGATGTGAGTACCGGGGAGGAATGATGCCAAAGCGCAGTAGCCCATTTGGCAGCTCTTCCACGCAGGAGGTGGATAATGTATGTGACCTTAAATCGATTGGATAGCTCAGCGGTTGTAAGTAGAATACTAATGTGCAGTTTAATAAAAATTGGCTACATGAACCTAGGTCCCCGGATTACAGTTCGGGAGAAGGAATGTGAGGCTGTTCGTATGGGAAGCAGGGTTGGTCGGAGGCTGCGGGCTCGGGAGGAATACTCATGGGAGGATTGCTGAGGTGGCTCTGGGAGGACAAGAGGGATACTTGTTGTGTAAGGGCATTTAATGAGTCCATGATCTTGCAGAGGGTTTCGTCCTGTCTGCTGATATGAGCGCTCTGGTGGGCGAGCACTGTCCTCAACGCTTCTGCAGTAGCTGGGTCCGTCATGGCTTGAGTATTCTGTCACGGTGCCAAGTCGGATGTGAGTTTGATTGGACCCAAGATAGATTGAGGCGGAGAGAGTAGATTTAGAATGATTTATTGCAGGTTGGCTTAATTTCATACCACAAAACCTGGAAGTATGAGAGTCGGCCAGTGAGTCACAAACAAGTGTCAATACTCAGGCGAAGGCTGTAGGACTTGACAGGCTTTAAATGCAGGCAGTAATGAGTGATGCTTGAAGACAGATGCGCGGCCCAGGTGATGCTGATTGATAAATGTAGGCACCGTATTAAATCCAGAAAACCGGCCGCCATTTTCTTTCCATTTCACTGTGCCGGAAATTGGGTACGTGAATTTAGCGGAGGTCCACCAAAATCGCATTTTCTCTTTGTTCCGTGCAAGGTAATTCTTGTTCTTTTCAGATTACGTTGTTGGGAAATCCCTTTACCACATCGTTTTAAAATTTTTAAATTTTGTTGAAATTTTCTGTGGTTCTGACGAAGATGAAAATGTTCCCATATAAACATAATAAACAAATAAAAAGAAAGTATCCTACATGGTTGGTGATTTCAGGCCTCTTGGCTTTGTCATTACATTTGAAGGCTACATAATTCAGAGTGCCCATCCTCCTTCCTTTATAGACAACAGTCATAGTGTCACTTCCCAGCTCCTCATACAGGTCAATGTTCTCCATCTGCTAGGAAAAAAGGGATAAAGGAAAAGAGGGATTGTTATAATACAACCTTGTTGTTCAAAATACATCAAGAGGTTGTAACGGACATGCTCTAGCCCGATGGCACTCCAGACCAAGCAGCATCGACCACAGAGATGCGAGATTCAACTTCGCACACAGACGCTAAGTGAATTACAAGCCCAAGGAGCATCAAATCTGAGACACAAAACGCTAAATTAATTAACTTCCACCACCAGCCAGACTGAAGAGACTCACCAACAAAGAGTTCTTCTTCCTGCTGCGTTCAGTGACACCTGCCCATCTGGGCTGGGACAATGGACGGGGCACTAGCGACACCCACAGGTAGCGGAAATGCACTACAATCCCGGATTAACTAAACACAATTGTCACTGGATTTGAATGTGATAATATTTTAACAAGTTTACATTGGAATAGCACCACGAGTGATTGTATTTCTGCAAATTTGAATGTCTGATGTCAAATCTGTTTGTCACCTGAACCAGATGAAATGTTTCACCCCACACAACACAAATGCCACATTGCAAATATTAGTGTTCTCAACAACCACCTACACCTGAAACATTCGTTACAGGGATTAAAGAGGATGGGCGCGTGACAAGGCAAAGTTGGAAAATGGTCTTGTTATCTTAAATCCAATAATTAATATTTTATTCCACTGGTTTTAAACCACAAATTATCCTAAAATGAAATGCTATTCTAGAGGCACGGTCTGCCTTCCATTTGGTCAAAAGGGGCCGGCCTCGCTCTCTGAAGCGGATAAAAAGGTCGAAGTTCCTTTGGCCCTCGCTGGCTCTCTCCCACTCTCTCGTTGTTCCACCTGCCAAAGATCTGGCCCAGCCCAGGAGCTCCCACCTCTCACCACGAGGTGGCGGAGGCTTGGCGACACCGAACTTCTCTGCCGCAGGAAGCACCTGCCAACTCCCCAAAGCTACCCTTTTGGGTGTGGGGCAGTTTACGGACGAGGCTCCGTTGGGAAGTAATTGCGGTGCGAGTTTTTCCCTGACCACGTGGCGAGCATTGCCACTGCCAGCGCGCCGGCCGTCCTGCACTTGAAGTGTGTCTTTTTCTTTTTTTCTTCCTTTTTCTTCAAACCATCCCTTGTGAGCGCTCTTGCCAACCCCCAGAAGTTCGACCCGCCTGCTTGAATTGGTCAACACACGTAAATCCAATATGTGGTCTACTAAAAGTAAAGATTAGTGCATATTTGGGTTTAAACTCACGAGAACATGAACCCCAGCTATATGCATGGTCATCCCATGCTCACTCCCAACCTCACATCACAAGTCAGTTTCCTTTGCCAATGTTCATCTGTCCTTTGTTTTGTTTTTTTTCCTCTGTATTGTTTCCTTGTAGATTCCCCATGTTAGATCTCATAAAATCTTCCTTAAAACTCACTACCTGCATTGTTGTGTGTGTTTGTGTTCGAGGAAAAAAAACCTCTTGCCGTCTAGAACACTTATCTAATTCATGTAGCCACCTTCAGATTACGAGACTGAGGATAAAAAGGTTTGTTGTCACTTTGTCCTGAAGTTTAAAAAGTGATGTGGTGCCCCTTTACTAGATTAAACAGCTCGATTTATAACGCTGTAATTTAAAATTACGCTAAACCGTTAGTAACGCAGGCGTCGCTTCCATCTTATTATTTTCTCCGAAATTTAATTACATTTTTATTTAACTCATATACGCTACAAAGTCTTATCAATGAGACAGACAAGCACAGACTTGAACGGTGAAATACATTGATTGTTATACAGTACAATATCTCAAAATAACATTGATTACATTTAATTTGTCATTAGGCTTGGCTCAAGTCAGTTGTAAATGGTAGTTTGACTTCTCAAATGCCCCAAAAGTTTCAAAAACATGCCCCAAAGTAAAAAGTCATACAAAACATGTAGTTTGTCAACCAATCTTGTAAGACTTCAGCTCAGTGAGCATCTGAAGAATAAACTCCACAAGTGTGTATTGATTTTATTCGCGTTTATGTGTTTTTGTGATGAGAAAAAGTATGATAACTACCAAAACATGCAGTGGATGGAATTGGATTTTACTGTGACATTGAAAAAGGTCTGGCTGCTCGGTACAACATAAGCAATACAATTTCAGCAAAACACTAATTAATTTTACCTAGCAAGTGCTAACACAACTAGCTTGTATGCTGACAGTATAAGCGAGAATCTTTCTTGTGGCATCCCTATTATGTGTGTCAGGTGTTTTCAAATTGCGAGTAGTTAGCAGTTTGTAATCTTTAACTACTCTTCCTTCGTCTATGCAGGCACGCATACACATGAAGCCTAAGTGGTGCTCAAGCACCTGTCCTTTTGCCCTGGATAAAAAAGTGCCTTTTTTTTTCTGTAGCTCAGTTTTTTCTTCACTCATCAATATTTAAAAAAATGAAAACTACACTCTCTGTTATCAATTCTAAATGAAGTCGATCCAACAAGCATTTTTTTTTTAGTCCTTGGGAGAATTATAAATATGATATATGACATTGATGCTTTGGAATTTCTTTTATGCCCTTCTTCGGACTAGTACAGTACCTTTCAACAATGACAACCCTCTGATGCTGTGGAAGCTCCCTGCGGACCATGGCTTGTGTTGTAAGATGTGACTACAAAAATGCCAGGAGAAGCCAACTAGAACACCTGAGATTTATTTGGGGGTCAATCAGAGCTACTTAAAATGGGGGTATTTGTGTGTTGACTTCCATTTATCATGAATTTGAATATGATTGCTTATTCTGAACACACCCACTTCCCTATTTATAAGAGGGCATGTGCACTTGTGCAACCACATTATCTCAATTGTTTATTTTTTTGTCTGCTCTAAAATAGATTTTTTTTTAAATTGGGTTGTACAGGTTATAGGTTAACTAATAATGGGGAAAAAAAGTTTTAAAGGTATCACAAAAACCTGACCTGTGGAATTATTTTTTTTATATGCCTTCACCGCCTTAGTTAAGAGTTGTATTAGTGACTGTGTTGATTGTGTTCACAGAAATAAATACATAATCCATATACCACAGTTTTTTTCTTAATTGTATGAATGATTTTGATGATGTCTGTGCACGTGCCTGCCTCTTTGGCAGTTGTGAATGTTAAAATGTTGCTTGTACAGTTCATAAATGTTGTGTTTATGTAAAGTGACCATGTAAAAGATTCCATAAAAGGGTGGAGTTGCACTCCTACAACAACGTGAAAGGTAACGATTTTTTATGTTAAGTCGGAGCACTCTGGATAACTCACCTACACTAGCGCACTAGTAAAGTCATAATGACAATAAAAATAATAAGCACTTCTAGGCCATAAATCTAAAACAATCAAATGAAAAAGTACGGCGGTAACTGAGCATGCCTTCTTGTGCCCCCAGGCGACTGTGTCTGTGACATTCGTAACTCGAAATGTCATATGTCTGTCCTAAATGGAGGACCCCCATCCCCCTGCCTGTATACAATTTGAAAAAAACAGCATGTTTTTGCCACACAATTTCAACATTGCAGAGAGAAAGTGAGAGTTCTACCTTTGAGCCACGAATAGTGTTTTCACATTAACACTTGTATCTGTATGAGACCAGTAATATGGACAAATGTCTATGAAGATGCTTTCAACTTTGATATGACATCACAATCAGTAGCAACAGTCAAATTAGAGGTATGTTGTGCATGTTTGCGATTGTACACATTTGTTCCAGGAATAAGTATGGTAATCATATTCTGTAACAGTACGGCAGTGATGGCAAGTACTCCTGTACTTTAGTTTTTTAAGGTATCTGTACTTTAGTTGAGTATTTATTTTTCTAATGACTTTTTACTTTTCCTCCATGCATTTTAACACAGTTATGCATTCTACTCCTTACTTGTCAAAATGGGCTTGTTACGTTTTTTTCATCATCCTCTGATGACAACATAAAAAAGAGGTAAATATAGAGAATTAACTCTTTAAGTTAGTCACATTTCAGATCTCGATTGATTGAGAGCTTGAGATGTTGGGGAGTTATAGGGCAGAAAAACAGGGACCGGGTAAACAACGCTATCGATCAAACTAAAACAAGCAGACATTCCAACAGCTTCTTCCCTCTTGGCAGTAACTTCATAAACAGTTAACTTACAGTTCCATTGTAACATGCTGCCAATTTTGTCTTGAGATTGTTGTCACATCTCTGTCTGGTTACTTCTACATTATTCGTACACTCACTGTTAGTAGTCGCGTCATTCTGCACTATTTGCATATCTGTTGTTGACCAATACTGACCACTCATGTGCTTGAGAACTATCTGCACCATTTGCACAATTAACACTGTTCCAGATTATTGCACTACTAGTCACTTACAACTGATTAAATTTCCTGAAGACTGCACCATTTGCACAATTGTCACTGTACCAGTTTATTGCTCTATTAGTCATTTCAAATTGCTCTAAATTGCTAGAGGACGCTGCATCATTTGCACAACAGTCATTGTATCAGCATTACCACATTACCAGTAAACTTTCATTGCTCAGTGACTCTCCATTGTGTGTTTTTACATTTTTATGTCTCAAAAGTTTTTGGGTTTTTTTGGTCAAAATGGCTGTCTGTCATACGAGAGCGGCTCCAACTACCGGAGACAAATTCGTTGTGCGTTTTTGACATACTTGGCAAATAAAGAGGATTTTGATTCTGATTCTGATGACGCAACCAATTTGGAGAAGCAAGATATTCTCCACCCATGGTTTTATTTGAGGGAATTGTTTGATGTTGTCGGCTCAAAGAATGATTTGTGACGAATGTGCAGTCTTATGCCAGCCTAAAAATCACCAGGCTCTGGTGTTCAAAAATTATTTGTTCATGTTAATAAACACATACAGGTAAAGTGTACTTTTTTGTTATAATTAGCTAATTTTGCATTAAATTAATTTATTTTATTTAACATATTTTTTATTAGTCATTTCACAACTTTAGCAAATCTTTGAAAGCACGTTTTATGTTTTGATAGCATAAAAGGCCGGCGCCAACACTAGCAAAATCTTGGTTTAAAAAAAAATAAAAATAAATAAATACATAAAGTTTCAAGTTATCAAAACGGGTATTGCATATAATTGAAGCACATTTTATGTTTTGATAGCATAAAAGGCCAGCGCCAACACTAGCAAAATCTTGGTTTAAAAAAAAAAAAAAGAAAAAAAAAAAAATACATAAAGTTTCAAGTTATCAAAACGGGTATTGCATATAATTGAGAGTAAAACAAATTTTTTGCTTAGCTAAAGGTTTTGAATTAATACTTTTTCCAGCCATTTTTTTTAACACCTTAGGTATCTGAACACCCACAGTACATAATTCAGTACAAAGCGTGAGTACTTTTGCCAACTCTGCAGTATGTCTGCACGTTTGCAACAAAAGTTGGGAAACGTATTTGTTCAAATCATATCTATATGTGATCAAAGCAAATGGTTCCTTCCAAACATTAACATTAAACGGAACACTATTCACCATCACTCTATTGTAAAAATAAACGACCAAAGGAAGTCACAATCGCATGGTGGTATAGCAATCCGTCATACTGATTTATAATATTTGAATAAAACGTGCTTTACAGACAACTTTTGAAACTGTGAGGACAATACTATATGCAGTACAATACATGCAAACCTATACAGCAACTAAGATAAATTATAACGCTATATTTTATTTTGAAAACATCGAAAAGGAAGTCGGAGCCCATGAAGCATCAGTTGCGTTGGTGTTTGACACAAATTAGCTGCTTTGCTTTGTTCCCGTTTAACATTTGGTTTAACGGCAGCGGCGTTCATTGTTGGAGCAGCCATACATGAACTCAAATTGAAGTCGACCAAAAGCAATTTAGTTGGTCGTATTGAATTGCTCGTGCATGTTTTTAGTTAGATAAGGCACTCAAGATGAAGTAAGTGCGTAATCTTTTAGTATCTCGCCGTGCTGCTTCCTCCATTAAACGCTGCCAAACTTTGGTAGAAAAAAAAAAAAAAAAAAAAAAAAAAAGAACGAACCGGGATTTTAAATAGGTGGTTTTGGATCTCCGCTGTCTTCCAAAAACGGTAAGAACTCGTGTGTGTGTGTGTGTGTGTGTGTGTGTGTGTGTGTGTGTGTGTGTCAGCCAGTCAATTAATGTTTGTCGAATGAAGTTCTTTCATAGTTCGCTGAAAGGTGAGCAGGTGCAAAGTGTCGCATTTGGTCTCTTTTCAGCTACAGACCGATAACGGTGATTTACAGGCCATTCACTGAATGAGTAATTTATCTGTGCGGTCTACACAGTTTTTCTAAAACTCTGCTAATATTGTGGCAGTTGCTTGAATAAAAAGTATGTCAGCTTAAGGTTTCTTTTTTCTCTCCTTTTTTAAAAAATATATATGAAAAGCATCCTAATCTGCCCTAATACAAGTGACACCTTTTGAAACGTTCAGTTTGCTGTTGCTGAAGTGTTCCAATTTGAATTTGAGTTCAGTCATTTCAAGTCATGATTAGCCATTGGTGACTAGACACCATATTAAAGTGCATTGACCAATGACTTCTGTTATGATGTGGAAAATGTATTTATTTTCATTTTTGTGCAGTTTAAGTTTCAACACCAGTGCAAAAGACTGATGAAGACATACAATTTAATAATATATAAAAAAAAATAAGATGCACCAAATTATATCTAAAAGGTTTTTACTTTGAAAGGTTTTAAGTAATATATGATGTTAGGAACTCTGCTGTACTAAAAATATTAGTATCTTAGAGTGTCTTGGACCGCCCAGAAGCTAAATGAAGGTCCAGTGTGTTTGCTGTCAATATCACATGATCCATGGAACATCTGCTCACTATCATCTTAGTTTTTGGGTGACAATAAAAGTCCCAGCTGGCAAATATGCTGCTGGTCAAGGAACAACAACAGTATTTATGGTCATGCCAGCACATATTCTATGCAAATTATGTTGACCATTTTTGCGAGTATATGTTCAAATTATTTTTACTGCATGTGATCACTGAGAAGAACACATGGATTCATAGATAATTGTGTTACCACACAAAAACAAAACTGGCCAACCACTTGAAGAAGGGTGAGACTGAGCACGTAATGGTTTGTGTTCAGAAGATTACAATATGAAAAGAATTATAACTGGGTTGACCTTGGGAAAGTTGTGGGCTGATGCTGTTTTATACTGCAACTGGAACATTACATTACCATGTATAGGTAATCCACAATGGGCAAAATAGAGACAGTTGTATTATAACCCATTAGTCTGCTTGTTCTAATCATATATATGGCCTTGAATGAAGCAATTTAAGCTGTTTTGAAACCTCCCTTTGACTCATCATGCGACTTTCTGGTCATTTACATACAAGCGTATCTGCCCTGTCTCATCTTTTTTTATCAGCTTCCTGTGGAGATATTTGAACAAGACAGTGTGTTTCTGAATACTGCTGTCCTTTGTCTAACAACAATAGGGGCGTTAAATCTCCTTTAAGATAATATTAATGGTTAGTTTTATCAGACTACTCCTGAATATTTCCACAGAGATCACAAAGTCTAGTATACATCAGTCATGTGGTCTTAGGGCATGAATTTTTCCTTTTGCAAATTTATTCTTGTAGGAGCATGACAAATTGCATTTGAGAAAATATGGAGAGAGAGATTGTAAAAACGAATAAGAATTGATTAACTATCCCCTTAGGCTATATGAGAAACATTGGCCCTGTTTGCACAATATTGTTTTAACAGATACATTAAGTAAAGTCCTTTTAGGCACTAGGTTTAAACAGCAAGCGCATTTTGTGAGCTTAAAAATTCAAAGTTAAATTTTTTTTTTCATAAACACTGAAAGCTGCAACCTGTTTAAAGCCAAGGACAGCCGCATACACGGTGTCACATTCAGTCATAAATAGGGTTGGGCATCGAGAATCGAGAACCGGTTGGAACCGGGACTAACATTCCGGTTCTCCCGTAATCGTTGACATTGAAAAATGTTGGTTCCCAGTTTTGATGCCCACAGTCCCCCGACCCCGAAAAAGAAAACCAACGAAGAAGAACGCTGACGAAAGGCCTCTTGATTCTCCTGCGCTCTCACAGCCGACAACGCCCGCATTGCATCACGTGAGTGACGTATTGGCCTGTGCGGACCCTTTGTGTCACTTGACGCGCACACGGAAAAAATTGTTGCTGCGCATCGAATGCCGTGGAGATCATCTCTCGTGATGGGTCCGTTTTAGTCGCATGCTGTGATGACTTACTCACCGTTCCTCTCGGTTCCACATACCACTTACGCCGCCGCCTTCTTGATCGATTTTGCAGCATAATTAAACGTGTCATCTAGGTCCATTCGTTCAAACAGACACTGTTCCATGGTCGCCATTGTTGTTGCTTTGTTCCTTGTTATGGAAAGGAAAGTACAAACGGCTACCGGAAAAGACCAAAAAATACAGAGGAAACTCCACCCTGTGGCGTCCTAGCCAATACCAGCCGTAGCGACACCCCCGACTTGGAGGAAAAACTGCAGTACATTTTCAAAACTACGCATGTGGGTTGCGCTCGAGTATAAAGGCAAACTGCGCGTGGGATAGCCGCAGTGACGTCAGCGCGGTCACCGCACGTGCGAGAATAAAGTGGCCTTTATACGTGCTTGTGCCCAACAGCGGCAGAGAACAAAGGTGTTTACTAACGTTAAAATAAATGACCAGTCACCTTAGTCCAACACTTGGATT
Source organism: Phyllopteryx taeniolatus (assembly GCF_024500385.1). NCBI lineage: Eukaryota > Metazoa > Chordata > Actinopteri > Syngnathiformes > Syngnathidae > Phyllopteryx > Phyllopteryx taeniolatus. The sequence goes on along the minus strand of NC_084507.1, from coordinate 8,543,938 downwards.
AAGATTGTACTGTGCAAAGGAGGCTTTCGCGATGTGTAGAAGTCTGATGTGCTCCCTCCCGGTTCGAGCCTCAGCCTACACCGCATGGAACTTCAGTCAAGTGAATTGGGTAAGTGTGAAACAATACGTCTATGCCGAGACTGAGGCAGCTCAGTTAAACGGTGGGTTGCAGTCCTGCACTGATATTTTTTAGTGTTTATTTTAGTCTTCAAAGCAACGTAAACTGATGAAGATAATTATTTTACCATACTGGAAAGAAAGTAGAAAGTCACATTAGTTGTCTCACAGTATCACTAACCTTGTGCCTCATCGGTGGATAGGTAAAGGAATCAACGTTTACAGAGCATTTGGTTCCATTCATCACTCTTTTTCATGCTGTCTCGTTTTACTTTCGTTTTCACCGGTGTCGTCTAAAGTTAACCTTTTGTTCCAAAATGTTGAGTTCTGGTGTGTACCTTACAAAATAAGGCTACACGCTGAAGGCATGAAGTCAAGGTAAAACTTGCACATATAAACCATTTGACGTGATAAAACAGTTGCAAATAACTATTTTAACAATGCTGTATTTAACTCTTCGCTGAAACATTAATTACTGAATATTAAGTCAGTTGGGTTAGTTCCACACACATTGCCTTTTAGTTCATAGGTTTGATATTGATACTGGTTATAAAGAACCCTGAGTCAAATGTTCATTTTAGTCTATGCTGCGGGCTGCTAAGAACATGGATGTTCATAATTTGCACAACCCTTATTTAAACCATGCAACATTTTTTTGACCCAGCCCCCTAAAAGAATCTGAATCGAGAATCGTTTGGAAACAGAATGAGGAACCGGAACAGGAATCGCTCAAATTCAAACGATGCCCAACCCTAGTCACAAATGGCTGAACACAGGGCTATTATGCATGTTGCTCAAGATAATTAGCTTGATAAAGCTTCAGCCACTTTTTACACTTCTTGTGACCAGCAGAGGCATTAACAATACCCTTTGGATTATTGCTAGTGAACAAGCATCTGGTCCCAAATGATGTGTTGGGATTTCAATAACATTGTCATCTGAATGTGGAACTGTTTGCAAAAAAACAACAGCTGAATAGACAGTTAAACCCCTCACAGACATAAGAGAAATCTGGTGCAGTGAACCCCCGCATTTTCACTGTTCGCCATTCACAAATTCATCTATTCGCGTTTTTGTCTGTGGAACCTACCCTCAACTATAAGCTGAAAAACTCACCTGTTTGTGGATTTTATGCGCTCTCTGTAATGCTCTAAAATGCCACATTAAAGATGACGCCAAAGACCTGACTAATAGTAAAGTAGTAATTGGTGTCAAGAAAGTTTGTTGAAGTGATACATCTCGCCTGGGAAAACAAGCATTTTGTAGGTCTGGGACAAGCTAAGTTTAGCCTTGGTTGTTCACAGAAGTTATGGAGACTTTTGTTCTTCTGCAAGTATCAATCAGTAAGCCATTTATTTTTAAAGAGTAAATTTGTTTGATCAGTTTGAAATGATATTGAAATCATATTTATAATTTTGGAATCATGGTTTGTGGTATATTTTCAGTTTAGACTGTTAATATAGGCATTTATTCCTAAACCTTCTGAGGTGTCAGTTACTCATGGTTTTCCGCCATTGACGACAGGCCTCGGTCCCTATCCCCCATGAAAAGCAGGGGCTTACTGTATTGTAGTTAGCAATTTTAATACACATTTATAACTGTTTAAAAGCAAAGATGCATAAGACATTCAGTTAGCTTTTATTATACTCAATTTAATCAATACATGCATATCCAAGCTTCACTACCCACATCCCTTTTCCGGAATAGCAGTTGTGGTTGTAAATGATTGATCACCACTCAGACAGAGGGCATTAGAATATTGATTGCATTCATTGATCAAAAAAGTGGCTGCTCTTTCTGCGATTCTGACTAGAGCTGCATTTAAAAGTTTCCACAAACACTGTATACAAAGATGGACTTATGAGGGTATTAGACATTTTAAAAACAACAACATTCCAGACTTGTTGTTATTATAGCCAGATACTGTACTACATTTTCGACCTACCTGCTTATAGAAAGGATAGCATATTTTGGAACAGTAAGTAGTTTAGTTTTATATTAGCATTAAGATAAAAAGGTGTGCAATTTGTATTATTTGTACAGGAAGAGGATGGGGCTGAGAGAGAGACTTGACAAAAAGTGGGGAATTAAATCAAATGCACTCTAGCCAGGAAAAGTAAAGTTTAGCAGTCCTTCTCCTACTTTACACAACAGAAACTTGATGTCTCGTTATATGTACAGTAGTTGGTTATGATTCCTCCACAGGTTTGATGTTTTTGTTCAGCCTAAAATTGCTGAAGCCAGCTACTCTTCATAACTTTAATAATTACTACAGTTGATTTACTTGTTCAGTTGAGTTTCTGTTTTGGCCCGATTCAGTTTGTCATCACGAGAACGGTGTATGGTCATATGTCTGGTAATAATTATTTTTTTATCCAACATGGACAAAGGTAGGCTAATACTACTACATAGAGCTAAGTACAGAAGGATACGTTATGGTAATCTATGGCCATGCCATTCATCGATTCATCCATTTTCAATATCACTATCTGTTAAGGGTCACAAGCAGCTGGATCTTATTTAAGCTGACTGGACGAAAGGTGGACTATACCTTGGACTGATTGACAGTCAGTCACAAGGGACATGGTATAGAGAGGAAGACAATCATTTACATCACACTGAACTGAACCTACGCTGCCTGCATGGAAGTCACACGAGCGAACCACTACACTATCAGTGACTCTTAGACCATGCATTTATATTTAGGCGTTTGGCCAAGTGATGACATTTTACCATTTTTTTTTTTTTTTTTAAGCAATCTAGAATAAAGGTTAACAACCTCATTTTTTTCCCCTTTGTCTTTCTCTTTCAGGTTTAAAGGGAGTGATCGTTGGACTTTCATGTCTGTAGCCATGGTTGTGTGGTCTCCTGCAATAGTTTTCATGTCGAGTCAGAGTAAAACTAAGTTACCTTAGATTTTGTGCTGCATGAACTTGTCCATGGCTGGTCCTTCCTTATCCTGGTAGCTACTCAGTGCCAAGCTGGACCCGAAGACTCTTCCTCCCCACACCTGTTCCTGTACCTCCACCCCATCCCCAGAACAGCTGTCTAATCATATAGCTCACCCACCCAACCCAGGGATCCATTTGGCCAACGAGGAGGAAGAGGAAGAAGAGTATGTCAGTGACGCACGGCAACAGGCTTCGCTTGATGGGTTCATGGTCACCTACAGAGATGCAGAGACTATTACCGGTAATACTGCATATTTGTTTTATTGTACTCTGTGGGCGAAACATACTGCAGTCCATTTAGCATTACTAAATCAGCAATTGATAAATTGTTTTAACAGTCACAATTGTTTCCCTTCCAAATATCCATTTTAGCTGCTTCAGTGTATTACTGAAGCTGAGCATCTAAGTTGTTTTAAATGTTTCCCAGGGCACAGCCTGTAATTCTAGATCTTTGAAAGCTGAGAAGCATACGCTGTGAGAAAGCGTCCCTCACTGGGACCTTGTCGTAATGTCACATCCTGTTAGTAAAGGCGCTCCAGGGGACCTTAGCCTGCCAAAATGTAGCTTTAGCACTCTTGTTTCAACAGTCTAAATTGGCACATGACAGTATTTGTCACATCATGACATGGTAATGGATATTGATTCTTAGCCCTCAGCTGAACACCTAAAAAAATAAATGGCTGTGAACCTGGCAAACCAGTGCTATGAACAAACCAAAATGGAAGGGACAATATACGCACATACACAGAACTTAAGAATGAATTCATTAGAGATTTGGACTGCGAAGGTTTCCTTATGCACACAACTTACAGGAAAAGGACCTCCCAAGCACACCAACCTTGACCCATGAAGTCAGTTCCTCTTATTATTTCAAATAACAAGGTCAGCCAACCCCCTTCATCAAAAATAAATGTAGTGAAGAGTAGACTATGACTTCGGTTAGCAGTCTCTAGATATCATCCAAATATCCACACGAGGGGCTACGACAGGAGGAAATTGCTGGCGGTACTAATAGCCTTACTCAGTTATTGACAGATTGTTGCTTCTCTGTCAGTGATCTTATTTTGTTCTATTTTAAAATTGTTGAACGATGCAGATGCTATGTGTTGATTAAATGGGATACTACTGCAAATAATACTATTTTACAGTAGCAGTATTGTGAAAATGTCTAATCTTGTATTGTAATCAGCTTTCAGACACTACTGTAAATGATTAAATTGCTGTGTACGTGAACCAACTACAGCACAGGGTAGTGCTGCCATCTACTGGTATGTTGGTATGCTCAATTTACTAGGAAAAATAAACAAAATTTTTTTCCAACATTGTATTTGGCATCTTTCCCCTACATCTGTGGGTTTCAGTTAGTGTATTTTGTGCTCCTCTTTTGCCATTAGTGTTTCTTGTTTGGGTCCTCACAAGTGGAAAACGTTTGTGTTGAGTGTGCATAATTCCTCACAGCCCAGAGAAACACAAAGAGCTGAATAGGTTTTCAGGTCGCCGAGGAGTGGGTCATACTCTGTTGTGGGCTTGTTCCTCCGTGGCAACCAGCCAACTGTGATGCAAAGAGTTGAGTAACTTAGTTGGGTAAATAAAGGGGGCTGGTTTGGGTGAGAGAGAGAGAGAGAGAGAGAGAGAGACAGACAGACAGACAGACAGACAGACAGACAGACGGCGAAGAACAAAACAAGACGTCTGAACTTCAGGGAAGCCGTTATATAAGTGGACAAACAGAATCTAAACTCCTGGGCTTGGTCGCCAACTTTGCGACAATCAAAGCTTGGTGGAGAAGCCGTTGTGCTTTAACATTTGGTTCTCAAGGAGAGCTTGGTTCTCAGTTTGCACTAGCACAGACCATGCATGAATGAATGATTATCTGTGTGTTGAATAAAAATAAGACATTTGCAAACATCTGCTTTTACTTTGGAAGACAATAATCGTTTTTGTAGCGGACCAGTAACTGAATTATAATCATCATCATATATTTTAAAAATGCTTGATAGGTACTTGAACCAGACTATGGAAAAGGTGTACAAACTTGGTGAACTAAATACACCATTTTTGGAACAATTCATGGAACTTCATCCTGTTGTGGTGCATTGGCGAGAGGGCATGTGCAGCTTGTGCAAGGGCTAGGAAGAGTCTTTTCGGGGGGGGCGGCGGTCCATGTGGATATCGTCATTGGCACGTGAGTCATGGTGAACCAGTTTGGCTCCGCTCTCATCTCCTCGTCACTCCTCCTCCTCCCTTTAACTTCCTATGGCTCTTCTAACCGGTGCTGTTCTCTAACTTTATTTGCACCCTCTGCCTTGAACTTCCTGTCTCACACTCCCAGTGTTCTCTCTCTCTCTCTCTCTCTCGCTGTGGAGTCTTTTACGTCCTTGTCCTGTCCCGGACTTGTGGAAAATGTGATTGGTCGAGGGCTCAAAGTTTTTGTTCATGTTCCAGGCAACATGAGTGAGTACATTGCTGTCTTTGTGCTGTTTGAATTGCTCAATGGTTAGCTACATGTCTGACATATGGGCGGTTACCCTCATTCACTGTACTGTTGTCACTCCATTTTTGTCTTTGTCTCCTCCTGTCATCTGTTCGCTGTGACAGTTTTTTTAAGACCTAAAAGCCTCTGTATAAAGGAATACTATAATGAGATGGTAGTTAGGGTCTTAGTTAGATACTGGAGTTGTTTGTATTCGGATATTTTTTTAAACTGTTTTAAAAATTTTCAAGGTCAAACTGTAATGAATTTCATGAACATGGGGGAAGTTGTCTCTTTGTTTTCTGCAGTGAGAACCACTGTACTGTATTGCTTTTTGGAGGACAGCCATGTTGGACAGGAGCTGTACTGTTCAAGGGTTTTAAATTTGGCCTTCACTGTGCTATAAAATGTATTACACCGACATGCCATACAGTGGGGTTGAATCCAGCCCATTTCTTTGCCTCTTTCTTCTGATCCAAACTCAGTTCACAGTAATACTGCAGCAAAACTCACTGTATCAGTATTTGTCTTTTTAATGAAAGTCAGGGAGTTTGGCACACTCTGCATAATCGCAACGTTTTCCCAAAAACCTTTGTAATATACTTCTTAAATCCAGAATTAGTTGGATAGTTATCAGACAGACCTAATGTGTTTTGCCATGTCTGACAGTTAGACATTGCAGTGTTTATTGCTCTGAATGACAAGGTGACAGTGGACTATTCTTACATTTGAACTTGGAACCTTTCTTTTCTTGGTCCAGCTGCAAACTGCTGCTAATGTGGTCTGACCCTACAGGTTGTCTTTTTGTACACACAGTACTTTGAACCAAAAGGCTCTACAACTTGACCTCTTTTAGAACTTTTTATTGATCAGTTTTTAATGTTTGAACCCATCTTTACACTAAACTAAAAGTGGAAATACACTCATTAGTTTAAATCAAATGTGTGAAATAACAATAACCTGCTACTGTTACACAAACAGAAATGTTTGTTTTTACCTACCATAGCATTAATGCAAAGACAGTATATCATATAGAGGCTTTTATGTAAAAATAAATAAATAAATAAATAAAGCTATAGAAAAAAAAATGGCTATAGAATTGTGGCCATTTTTGATATCACAGCTGTGGGGAAAAGTAACATTACATACACTTAGAACCTTAATTTGTGGCGTAAGAAGTGCATTACTGTACTGAGAAGGGTTTCTATTGCAGTATGCTGGTTATCTTATGTAGCTACTTGGGTAGTTGTGGCAAGTGTTTTGGAATGAGGATGATAACTGAAAGGGTCCAAGATCTGATATCTCAGATTGGCATATAGCTCACAGTGAGCTAGACACCCAATACCCCCAATAGTTCCCCAAGGCACGCACTTACTGTGATGGGAAAATGCAGATGTTGAAATATTGTAAACTCCTCTCAGCTATAGTGCAGCAATGCAGTGCTAGATCCAAATTCAGATCTAGATTCAGTTCTGTGTTGGTAAAGAGTGATGCAGTAGCAGTTTCTACACCACTGCAAACTATGCCCACAATAAAACAATGTACAGTGCTGTATAATAAAATGAATACCTGATGAATATAAACTGGGCATTATTATTATTATTATTGCTAACGGCACCAATATTTTGATACAATTCTTGTTGGTTCTTAAATTTTGCAGGTGTAGATATTGTTGTGACTACTGAGTGTATGTTGAGTTTGCAATCATACCACATTTTTATAGATGATCATTTAAGATGTATCAGTATTATAGGATAGTTATACTGTGATAAAACCTTCTTGGTTGTATTTGCTGAAGGATTCAGCTGCTGCATGCATGTTTGTATGTTTCCTGAACAGAGTCAGTCATTCAGTCTGAATTAGCAAATTGTGTGAGACAGCATTGTTAGAGAGCACCACATACAGAGACAGAATTGAGGACACCCTAACGGCAAGAAAAGGACAGTCAAAAATAATGGGAGAACAAAAACTCTTTATTATAGTCTGTATTCTGCACATAGTGTATCGTTGCAAATTGTTTCTCAGCTCCACATCCCAACCAGAAGTGACAATCAACGAAACGTCCTATATAGTGCTAATTGTGATAAGATGCACATAAATCAGAGCTTAAGTATGACTTGTTTTCCACTGCAGTGCACAAATCTAGCATTTTAAATGAAGAGTTCAAAAGCCTAAAATAAAACAAGACTTTTTAGAGTGTAGACTGTTTGCTTTTTTTTTTTATTAAAAAAAGACCTTTTGATGCTAATTATATGCTATGATTTAATACTTATTAAAATAAATGTACCATGGGTGTTATTATAGTTTTATAAATAAACGACTGCGATTGGCTGGCGACCAATTCAGCGTGCACCCCGCCTCTCGCCCTGAGTTAGCTGGGATAGGGTCCAGCACGCCCAAGACCCTTGTGAGGATAAGCGGCATAGAAAATTTAATGAATGAATAAATAAACAAATGCAGCTATAAGGTTGCTATATTACTTTGTATAAGAAACTTGGATTAACTCAAAAGTAAACATTGTCTGAGAATGCAAAAGGGTTCATATACTTCTGCAACCATTCCCAGATTCTACCACTAGATGGCGGACTATACTTTTGTAAAGTTACAAAATTAATTGCACTTTTGTAATTGAACAATGCCTAATGCCTCTACAACATACAAATTTACAATGTATTTTTTCACCTAAGCAAAAAAAAAACAGAAAAAACTACTTACTACTAACTTAATTTTTGCGTGTGTAATTTCAGATGTGTGTAACAATACTGACTTGCCGGAACTTGAGATTATTAGCCTTTTGGAGGAACAACTCCCTGTCTACAAGCTAAGGGCTGACACTATCTTCGGCTACGAACAAGATGACTGGCTGCACACGCCTTTGGTGGACCCTAACTCCTCCCTCGACCTGACTACGGAGCAGATAGAGGAGACCCTCAAGTACTTCTGTAAGTGCATCTGTTTTCAAGTGAATTACAAAAGAGATGTTCTATACCCCAGGATTATCATGGTGATCATTGGAAAATGTTTTAATACTCGTACTACACTGACAATGATTTTAAGTGAAGGCTTTCCATTAAGGCACAGATCTGAAAGTTCAAATCAATATATCAGGAAGTTGTGGTTCACACTGACCTCACTGCCGAGCTGCTTGGAGGTTGTGTAATCAACTTGACACAGTTGCCACAACAATCTCTCTCACTGTGCATGTTTGTCTGTCTGTCTCTCTCTCTCTCTCTCTCTCTCTCTCTCTCTCTCTCTCTCTCTCTCTCTCTCTCTCTCCTTTTAAGTTTTGCCCTCTTAAGGCCTTTTTCAGACTGCACTTGGCAAGGCGTCTGATGCCTTCGACTTTAACCATTCATTGTGTATGGGCTAAGGGGACAACGGTGTTGAAGCAACGCACCGCGTTGCATCAATGCAGATGGCGTCTGACGCTCAGCGTCGCGTCCTGAATTTAAAAAAAAAAAAAAAAAAAAAAACATTCTATTCTGGGATGACAACGCGGTGATGTCAGAAAGCTCCTCCAATAGCAGAGTGATTTCTGAGTGCTATTTTGGGAGACTTGTACTGTAAACGGCAAGGGGGACCTAGAGAGAGCATAATAATTGCGGTGTCCCGCTATCCTGAACTTTGGTCAAATAGCAAAATGATATACTGAGTACTAGAATGTTCCCGAATGAGTTTAAACTCTGAGATCCTGCCATGAAATTAGTATGGGATAATCACATTCCCTCTTTTTTTGTTATGTAGCCTGCTGCGTCACATTCTCCTCCTTAAAATAAACAAAGTTACGGCTTTCTTTTCCAACAAGAATGACAAAGGTGTAATGCCGAGTGGCGGTCCACTCAACGGGGAAAGCCTCCTGACTTCCTTCTAGGCTGTTACGTCACCACTTCTAAATATGGGATGGCCGCACCCCATTCTCGTTGTCATTGCACTTTGACGGGTGCGGGGGGGCCCTGCACACTGAGCAACGCTGGTTTCTTTTTCTCATGAGGAGGGCGTATGGGAGATTGTTCAGATTACAGCCTCTCAACACGCTCTAAACAATCTCTCCTGTCGCTCCTGCATTTATTTGAAAATAGGGAGGTTTCTAAGTTTGCAAGACATAACGTACTAAGCTACAAGACACAACACACTAAGGATAGGGTTTCAAGGTGAAAACATGGGACCAACACCTGCCACGTCCCGGCCACGTCCTTCTCTCTGATGATTCCTGCCGAGTCATCTTCTTGAAGGCGAGACATCTCCCTTTCTCAAAATCGTCCATAATACTAATGCAAGCTAAGCAAATAAACGATAACTTCTACAATATATTTAACATTTCCCTCCTGTTTATCATGTATTTGCACAAATTCTCATATCATTTTACAGTCACTTCATTTCGATTTTTTTAACTGTAGAATCATTTTTATGAAACAAATACATTTACACTCAGAGTAAACTTGTCATACATGAATGTTGTAGTTTAAACATCGTAATCATCTGGATCAGGAAACAAATCAGGTAAAACATCATCATCATCATCGTCATCATTTTCAACCTCCAATAAAGGATACATCTGCTCCATACGGTTCCATGTGGGGGTAATTGCTGTGGTAATTAATCTACTGATTAAAGCCCGAATGCATGGGGTACAATAACATCCACACAATGTCAGAATGGCTGCAAAAACAGCAATTGATATCAATATTGGTGAAATTAGGGTTTTGTATTTACCAAAAACGTCCATCCAGCTGTCCCACAAGGAGTGTTGATTGAGGGTCCGTAGACCATCGATGGCTCTGGTCAAGCTGCCATCTGATGCAGTATTGTTTGTTCTCCAAACATACCGCAAACACCTCCCTCTCTTGCGAGGAGCATGTCGACAGCTATGCGGTTTTGGAACGTCCTTGAGCTGCTCATGCACCGCTTCCAACCCACTCTTGAGTCCAATTTCCTAATCTCTGTACATTGAAGTGGATATAGTTTATCCCATCAACATTTTTATTAATCGTACACCAGTAGCATATGAAGTATTCAAATTCTCCTGCAACTTGGTCAGCTAATTTGTATTGATTAGGAACCCCACGAGGAACACCTATGGCGTTGATGTATGTTTTATGTTGGATAATTTTGCCTCTGCCAGGATAAACCTCATTTTTGTCTATGTTCTAGATTGGGCAAAAACATTGGTGCCCTTTCCATTAAATCTTGAACAGGCATAGGGTATACTGATACATGCAATATCAAAGTGATAATAGCGCACAATCCAGATATATCTTTAGGTAATCTATCAAACAGTCTATCATCTCCGCACCACCACCAGATGTCGCTCCGTGATACTGGCATAAACTGTGGTCCGACTTTTAAGGTTACTTTACACTGTGTGTCGTTCAGTGGTCCTAATTGTTTGCCTTTTACTAATCATGTTTATACAAGTAAAATTATTCAGTGCTACTAAAGTAGAAAACATTGGTTTGTGTTTATCTGCTTTTGTTACGGGATATATAGGATCCCATGATTTACACCTCTCAGTTGGTACAGTAGCGTTCATTAATGGAATAATACAATCTTGTGATAATTGTGCCGGAACTATGCGCAACAAAGGCCTGGAACCCATGCAAACAACACAATATTTTCTCGCTACATTTGCTGCTTGTTCCATCAATAGTAACCAATTGTTATTTTGTCCTGAAACTCCTGTGACAAGGAACCGATCATCAGTAGTTATGTTGTTAACCATTAAAATTTGTCCACCTTTCTTTGAAGTTTTCAATGGCATTTCTGGTTTAACACGGTTCCTATAACACAATGCTACTTGGAAGTGGGGATCTTTTCCGCCAGAATAGGCCCACAAGCTCACCATCAAACACACTGAGTGACTTGATTTGTATTTCAATATTAAACTATGGGCCGTTTTGCTTATGTTAAACTTCTTTCTATGTTCTTTTGCTATTTTTTGTGACCAACTGGACCAATCATAACCTTTTTCACCAATGAGGTGTTCCCATCCAAAGCCTATAGTTGCATACCATTCATATCCAAATCCCCAATTCTGCCCATTCTCTTGATCATCATTGGTGAGAGCCGCATATAGAATTATGATTAAAGCAGTTTGATTTTGGGGGCACAAAATATTAAACCGTTTTGGCGCGTTTGGAGGCCATGCCCACAGTTCTGGTCATCAGCTGTACTCCTTTTGATACGAGTTAATGATTCAAATGTTTTTTTATTATTGGGTTCGTCATATTGGTCCAGTTGGTAGGTGATTTTCTATCTAAAAAATGGGTTTTATCATTGAGGGTGGGACGTCCCATGTACCACAAAAACAAAACCAACACCATAGTAGCCAAAGTTGCTACGTAACAACTTATCGAATCTCATAACCAACGTGGGTGTGCCTTTCTGCTGAGTTCTCACTAAAAGGGTTGGTGTCTTTTTTCTTCACTGACCAGCAAGCGTTTTCAGAATCTACACATCTGCTCCCGCTCCGTTATCAGACAATACGGTGATAAGCTAAAACCAATAGCTACACAATCGATATCCCAGACAAACCACAGTTAAACATGGAAAAGGCCCTGTTGTCTGCAACCTTGCAGCTTATCACAAAAATAGAAGATAAAAAAGAATGTGATGAGCTGCAGTAATACAGAGAGCAGCATGCGTACCAAACCCACGCACATTGTTAAATTCATTAAGACCAGACGCTACTGTGTTTACAGTAGTAGACATAAGTAATGCATTCTTTTCAGTACCAATAGAAAATAACAGTCAATTTTGGTTTGCATTCACATTTGAG